>NC_141550.1:17877500-18127500 GCF_021556685.1 Rattus norvegicus | reverse complement strand
CTCTCTCTCTCTCTCTGTGTGTGTGTGTTCTTATGTGTATATGTGTATGTATTCCTGTGTGTGTTTGTTCATATGTGTGTATACCTATGTGTATGTTTCTCTCTCTCTCTCTCTCTCTCTCTCTCTCTCTCTCTCTCTCTCTCTGTGTGTGTGTGTGTGTGTGTTCTTATGTGTATATGTGTATGTATTCCTGTGTGTGTTTGTTCATATGTGTGTATACCTATGTGTATGTTTCTCTCTCTCTCTCTCTCTCTCTCTCTCTCTCTCTCTCTCTGTGTGTGTGTGTGTGTGTGTGTGTGTGTGTGTGTGTGTGTGCAGATAAACACTTGTTCAGGTGCATTTGGAGGTTGGGGACAGCCTCTGGTGCTATTCTTCAGATGGCAAACACTATTTTTTTTGAGACAAAGTCACTCATTGGCCTGGAACTTTCCATATAGGGCTATCTAGCCAATGCATTCTCAGTACCATCCTGGCTCCAACTCTCTAGAACTGGGATTACAAGTGAATACCACCCACCACACCTGGATTTGTGTGTGTGTGTGTGTGTGTGTGTGTGTGTGTAGGTTCTGAGGACTTAATCCAGCTCCTCATGTTTGCAAGGCATGTATCTTACCTACTGAGCCATATCCCCAGTCCCTGTGAAGGACTACTTAAATGCTAGCAACATTGTAAAAAATATTTAGGAGGAAAATACGTGATTAAAAATCTAATTATATGGCAGGCCTTTCATTTTATGGTAATCAATACACAACAATAGAGGAAAACTCAGATAGAAATGTTGGAAGAAGGGGTTCGGGAGATGGTTCAACAGTTTAGAGCAATCGTTGCTCTTCCAGAGGTCCTGAGTTTAGTTCCCAGCACCCACATGATGGCTCGCAGCCATCTGTAACTCTAGTACCAGGAAGTTTGATGCCCTCTTCTCACTTACATAAGCATTGGGTGCACACAGTACACATACATACATGCAAGCAAAAGGTTCATGTATATAAAATAAAAGAAATAAGTCTGAAACCTTTTTTTAATATTGGAAGGAGTCTACAGCCATACCATTCTGACCATGCCTGGTCTTGTGTGCTCTCAGAACCAAGCAGAATCAGACCTTGTTTGAACTTGTCTGGGAGAAATATTAGAAAATAAGTAAAGGATCATGGAAAAAATAAGGTATTAAAAACTCTTTCTCTCTCCATACTTTTTAGCACACCTATAAATGGGTAGTGACATAGTAAAGCAAAGTTAAGCACATTCCTCAGAGCTCCTTTTTTAGTTGTTTTCCTCATTCCGGCTGTAAAACTGATAGAAAACGCTTAGAGGAGGAAAGCCTTATTTTGGCTCGCAGTTTGAGAGAGGACAGTTTACTGTGGTCCGGGAGGCTTGGCGGCAGGAGTTCGAGGCAGCTTGTTCACATGTGAATGGGTCAGGAAACAGGGAGTGGACCTCTGGAGCTCAGTGTACCTTTTTATTCAGTTCAGGACTCAGCCATACCAGAGTGAGTCTTCCCTGCTCAGACATGGCAAGAGTTGTATCTTCTAGAGATTCCAAATCCATCGAATTCACCGTAAGGATTAACTATCCCAGTGCCCCAGCTAACAAGAGTCAGAGGACCCATTGGGGTTCGTGACTCCAACCTCAAGATCCCACTGTGCTTTCCCGAACACTGAGACTTTGTGAAATGCCCATAAGCGTGTAGACCTCTCCTTTTATGGGAACTTGATAGGGAAAAAGCACAGGAATGCATTCTCTTTAGGTGTTTCACATAGACTGCACCGCAGATATAGAACCCAACCATATTAGGGACAAAGTACTTTGAGAATGGGCTTTTCAAAGGGATTGGGGAGAGAAAACAGCCTTACTGATCTTTTCCCCTAGGAAAATGTTTCTTTCTTCTGGGTCTCTGTTGTTGCAATACAGTCTATGGGGAAGCACAGACTGGTTACAGGAAATAGTTCTCTATTCTGGGTCTCTTTGTTGTTACAATACGGTCAAAAGGAGAGCACACGCTGGTTCTAGGAAATACGCCTTTCTTCTAGGTCTCTTTATTGTTGGAATAAAGTCGATGGGAGAGCACACATGGGTTATGAGAAATATTTGAGCCCCAGATTTTTTATTTATAAATTCAGAGACAAAGATACCATAGGGCATAGGAAGATAGAAGGGAACATCACAGAAGAACGTTACACCGGATGCCGGGTCACAGAAGAATGTTACACCGGATGCCGGGTCACAGATGAACGGTATGGCTACAGAATAACCACTTGTGTGAGAGAAGGACCCACCCTGGAAGAAACACATGGAGACTACCCATTGTGCCAGGCTCTACTGAGTGAAGGCTCACACAGCCGGAAGAAGAGCAGAAAGAATGGTACACACCTATAAACTCAGTTCTCAAGAAACTAAGGAGGAGGACTGAAAGCTTGAGGCTAGCCTGGGCTACATAAGAAAACTCTTGTCTCAAAAGACAAAGAAACAAAAAGGAAAGGAAAGAAAGAGCTGGGGCGAGAACAGAAAAGAGAAATAGAGAAAAAGAAAAGCCAAGACGCTGTTAACCATAGTGTTAGGAAACCAGGTGAGCCAGCATATAATCAGAGTGACCCTCAGGAGTCCGATGTGACTGTCCGTGAATTGTGGCAGCACACCATTAGAAAGATGAGACACAGGTAACTGTGTAGGCTTGGAAGGCTGGTACACACCTGTATCCCCGTACTAGGGAAGCAGAGAGACGGGAAGATTGAGAGTTGGAAGCCATCTTGGACTACGTTGCGAGCGTTGGGCAAGCCTGGGTTATATAATGAGACCCTGCCTCAAACAAATAGACAAATAAATTTAACCTACAGATGTGCACTGGTGGAACTCAATGGATAATGCCTTAAAATGGAAGAAAATTAGACAAGACTTAGAGGAAATCATATTACTTGGAGATGAAAAGACAATTGTTCAAAACATCATAATAATAAAGGGCAGAGTGATTGAAAATGATTCTCTCTCCAAATGAGAAGATATGAGCAGGGAGCTATTGTGGTTCCGTAAGAATTGCACACTTGGTTTTGCCAAAAAGATGAAAGCAAAGTAGCGTTTCTGCCATAACGAAATGAGTATTTGCCTGTGAGGCGTAGGCATCTACTCGAGGAAAATCATTCACGTCCCATGGCCTGTGCCAAAAGGGAGGAGAAAGGATGGAATTATACCAAGCAAAATAATCCAGACACTCCAAGACAAAAAACCCCATGTTCTCAGACCCATGTGGGAGCTAAAAATACTGATGGCCAAGAAGGAGATAACTGAATGGTGGTGACTAGAACCTAGGGAGAGTTGGGGATGGAGAGGGAGTCATGGTATAATAGGAACTGACATGTACGAGGAACAAACAGTAAGGTTTAGTGTTCTGTAAGACAGTACAGTAACCATATATTACCACAACCTGTTATATAATTCATTAAGAACCAAGAGGGAGCTTGAAGTTACACACACACACACACACACACGCACGCACGCACGCACGCACGCACGCACGCACGCGCACACACACACATGCACACCATTGCTGTGTATAAGTAGATAGAAATGCTAACCATTCTGATCCAATCATGACATAATACTGAGTTCCCATACTGTGCCCTGTAACTGTGCTATGTCCTCTAAAAAAGAAAAATATATGAGAGAGAGAATAGTAAAGAAAAGGTGAAGGGGGAGTTTTAAATAAGAAAAGTTATGACCCATAAAGATGGGTTTCCCATTATAATTAACCTCAAGAGGTATTTCAAAATTTCATGCCCAAGGAATTAAGATCAGTTTCAAGTATGGACAAAGTGGTGTGTGTTTGAAGACCAGCCTGGTCTACGTGAGGAAGCCCAGGCTAACCAAGCCTACATATTGAGGCTCTGTTTTGTTTGGTTTTGTTTTAAGAAAATAACATTTCCCTCAAATACAGTTTCTTAAAACGAATCTTCAGGAGGATGAAAAGACAGCTCAATGGTTAAGAGCACTGGCTGCTCTTCCAGAGGACTTGAGTTCGATTCGCAGCACTCCCATGGCAACTCACAATTGTCTGTGACTCCAGTCCTAGGGGGTCCAAACACCTTTTCTAACCTCTGTGAGCATCAGGCATGAACATGGTACATATACATACATGCAGGCAAAACATCCATAAATAGTAATTTAATTTTAAAAAAACTTTAAAAGTGTGAAATGTCAGAACATGACCACCTTTTTCTCTGGCACGCCACCTCTGGTCTGATATGCTATAGGCAGTAGGGACTCACCTATAGGTGTCACATAGAGAGTCCCTTCTATTTGGACAGGGTGGTTAGAATCTTGGAGAGCCATGTTTGAGCTATACCGTCTGACCCAGACTCTTGAGCCTTTGTAAATCTGGCCTCCTATTCCACCTGTTCCACCTCTGATTCTCAGACTATCTGTCACAGCTAACTTGCCCCCTCACCCTCTTCCACTGGCCTCCTGTTCAAACTCTTCTGTCTATCTGTCTCCCTTGCTCAGACCCATTCCTCAACAGACCCTCGTGTTCCCATCTGCTGTGGCAGCTCTGTGCCTCTCCTCAGCCTCCTCCTTCCGTTCCCAGCTCCTGTCAAAAGCTGGCTAAGTGCGTTTTGAAATGCCAAGGCAAATGGGCTGGAATGTGGAGAATCTCTGACTGTGCTTAGTCTTGAAAGTCTGCACAGCAGCTGAGGTCAAATGTAGAAAGACCGAGAAAGTTTGAGTAGAATACATGGCTACCTCAGATCCCATCGGTCACCCTGGGCAAGCTAATGCAGACCCAGGTGTCTCCTTTCTTTTGTTTGCTCTTAAGTGTCTCTTACAGGGTGCTCTTAAATTTTAAACCTAGAGGTATCCATCTAGTCTCCTCGTGACCTGTTTTGGTCTTGTTAGGGGCTGTGTCAAGACTTGCTGATTTTACATGAAGTGGCATCTGAGTGGCTTTTAGACCACATTCCACAGCAATCTGCCTCTCCCCGAAGTTGAGAGGCTGAGTCCTGCTGTCTTTCAATGTGTGTGACACTCACTATTAGATAGCTTGAGATTTGGAACCAGTTGAGGAGCCTGATTAAGCCAGAGGCTGGAAAGGCAGTCCCAAGTGTGAAATTTAACAGGCTCTCTCAAAACAGCTTGCCCTGGTGGGGGGCAGGGTGGGGGGGAGCCAGAGGTGGTTTGGGAAGCTGGCTAAAAAGGCAGATGCATTTCCCTGCTATTGGAGACTAGGTCCCTGGCGGTAATGTTTGGCAAGTTGACTAACAGGGAACCAAGATAACTGAACAGATTGGCAGCTATTAAAAGATTGGAGGGTCTTTCACCATTTCTCGAATGGCCCTCGCCCACCTAAGAGATACCCAGTTCCCCTGCGAGATTATGTAAAGGATTCAATGAAATCCCTCCTTCTTTCCTCCCTACCCCCTTCAACTGCAACGGAATCAGAAGCTCTGATGTGAAGAGGAAAAGAATAGCTGAGTAACTTCTAATTTTGCAGCCTCTTGGGATTAGATGCTGGATTCAGCTGTGCAGAGAGAGAGAGAGAGAGAGAGAGAGAGAGAGAGAGTACTGTTCCATATTTTGAGGGAGCTGCCGCTGGCAGCTTCCAGAGCGATGGGTTTCCAAAATAGACCACGAGCTCTGCGTCCGTCTCTGATGACTGATATTTGGATGCTAAAGAACAAAGCCAGGCACGTGGTTAGACGTGGTCAACCTTGCGTTTGAAAACAGTGGTGACCGGTTATAATCGTGTTTCAGCTGAAAAAATCAGAGGTGCACATTCTCCTGGCTTTCGGGGGGGAAATCTGAAATATTCCCACATCCCAGAGTGACACAAGCTCACCCCTGCTCCTGGGTAGCTGTGTCTGTGATTCAGAAGCAGACCCCCTTCTTTGCTCAGAATGATGCTTGGAAAGTTCCTGAGAGTGGAGGAAACCAAAGGCCTTGGCTAAAGCAGGCATGTTTTATTCTCTTTGGGGTAGCAGACTGATTTTCACCAAAGGCAGTCGTAAGCATCCAGAGATACAGCTCACAGATAGTACTAAGCTAACTGGATTCATTTCACAGAGGACTGTGTAAAGTCCAGGCCTAGTCATGTGACCTACACAGGTGGTTAAATATGTGTTTACCTTGTTTGTTTGTTTTCCGGAGCTGAGGACCGAACCTAGGGCCTTGTACTTGCTAGGTAGGCATTCTCCCGTGGAGCTAAATCCCCAACCCCTAAATATGCGTTTAAAACCAGAAAATGATGGGCGTATGAGCCCTCCTTCATCCCCAGTGCCTCGGTTAGCTTCTATCTTTCCTGAACAGTGGAAAACATAAGACCCAGCCTCCAAAACCCAGCCCAGCCTGTACTAACACTCGCCTGAAAGTAATCTACAGCCTCCACAGGAAAATGGCCACCTTTGATATTTTAAATGAAAACCTCCACGATTCAGAATCGTTAGAACATAAGATAATGTCACAACAGAAACACTGAAACAAACTGATAATAATTGATACCCAGAGGTGATGATGTCCCCCTGCCTGCTGAACTGAAGCTCACAATTTCATACAATTAGACAAACAAGGATTATCAATGGGTTTAGAGCTGGGTAATGGGTAATCAGGCTTTAACACAGTGATTAGAACTCGTTAAAATGAGTCCCCACCACTTAGCCTCACAAGCCCTCTTGTGATATTAATTTGGGGTTATGTGTTTGTGACTTTTAGGTAAGTGCTATACAAAAATGGCATCAGGCAGCCACATTGGATTAACGGGAACTATTCCCAAAAGCTGAGAATAATAGAAACCGGGTGATGTTTGCATCTAAGGTTTTATGCTATATTTTTTAAAAAGTCACTCCAGGCATGGTATGATAAAGGCACACGCCTTTAACCCCAGCACTGAGGAGGCAGAGGCAGGGGGATCTCTGTGAGTTTGAAGTCTGCCTTCTCTCCATGGTGAGTTCCAAAACAGCCAGGGCTACCTAGAGAGCTCTTCACTCAACAACCAACCAAACAAACAAACAAAAACTGGAACAAACGTTGAACGGAGAATCTTTCAAGCATTTTCATGGCGGGAGGTGATGGAATCTGTTCTTGGGTGATATTTACCTTCTCGCCTACCATTCAGTGGGATGACGTCAGTTCGCTGCTCCTCAGGGACGCTCACGTAATCTCTGTGTCTGTGTCTTTCTAGAATGGCAGACATGCTGGGACTGATGCAGAGGCTGGAATTCGCCGTCAGCCGGCTCGAGCGGCTGTCCTCAGGGTTACACGAACCTCCCGGAGGCTGTGGGGAAGTTAACAGCCTCAGTAGAGGTAGGGTCATTACTAGTCTTCCCGTGGTTCGCTTTGTGGGCCTTCAACACTCGTTTTTTTTTTTTCTTTCCCAAAATCTGACTCCCACTTCCTTCAAACCCCTTCTCCTTCCTTTGTGTATGATCACAACGTTAACCAGAGGCAAGCAGCCCTCGGGAAAGAAGATGAAGGGATACATTTTCTTTCTCCCACAAACACTTTCGGACTTTGTGAGCCGGCTTTAGAAGCAAATCTTAGAAGTTTCGAGCCAGAGTCCACAAAAGCGATCAACACCTGTGCCTCTGAAGAATACAGTGCACAACCAAAGAAGAGGTGTTTATGTTCATGTGTAACTGTATCATTGAAGGAAATATCAAAGAAAGGATGTGTATGCTTGATTAGAAGGCACTGGCAGGCATTGGGCACTATAGGATGTCACTGTAAGGTCACCGCATCTGGCCATTGCAACTGTGAAGCTTGTCCCAGGTTGATCCAATGATGGAGCAAGACCATGGCCAGAGCATGTAATCTGACCTCTGACCTTCCCAACTAATAGGCCTCTGGGCGGGTACCAGTGCCAAAGGTGGAACCCAGAGTGCCTTGGATAAAAGAGCTTTGGGGTTGGGGAGATGGCTCGGTGGGTAAACGTGCTTGCCACACAAACCTGACCATCTGAGTTTGATCCCCAGAACCCACACCAAGGTGGAGAGAGAGAATCGACTTCACAGAGTCGTCCTCGGATTGCCGTATATACTGTTGTATAGGTGTCCCCCACACACATTATCCACACATGCATACATATATTTTTAAAAGCTTTTTTTTCAAATATAGGATCAGAAATAAAAAGTTAAGAGTTTTCTTTAAGGCAGGAGTGCTGTGTGCGCACTTTAATCCCAACACTCAGAAGGTAGACACAGAGATCAGGAGTTCAAGGCCAGCTTCCACTACAGATCTTAGTTTGGATTTGTTTGTTTATTCATTTTTTTGGTTTTGTTGTTGTTGTTGTTGTTGTTGTTGTTGTTGTTGTTGTTGTTTTCTGGAAACAGACACCATAACCAAGACAACTCTTATAAAGGAAAACATTTCCATGGGACTGGCTTACATTTTCAGAGGTTTAGTCCATTGTCATCATGGCAGGAAGCAAGGAACATCAAAGTAGCTGAGCAGACCTAGTGCTGGAGGAGCCAAGACTTCTTCTACTTCTTGATCCGAAGGCAGTCAGAAGGAGACCAGATTCCATGCTGGGTAGAGCTTGAGCATAGGAGTCCTCAAAGCCCACCTACACAGTAATACACTTCCACCAACAAGGCCACACCTCCTCTAATAAGACTACACCTCCTAATAGTGTCACTTCCCCTGGCCAAGCATTCAAACACACGAATCTATGGGCCTGGGGGGGGGGGGGGGGAGATACCTAATCAAACAGTCACAATATCTAATTCGAGGTCAGCCTGGGTTATGTGAGACTCTGTCAAGTTAAAAAAAAAAACAACAACAACAACAAAAGAAAAGAAAAGAAAACACAAATAAAAGCCAACAGTAAATAGCAGGGAATCCATATGGCACTTTAAGCTATTTTAAACTACCTACGATAGAACTTTCAAAGCGGAAATTCCAAATTTCCCAACTATTGCATGAGCCGTGCTGCATGGTGCATAATTGCCTTAAAACTCTGTTCATTGCTCATCTAAAATTAAAATTTAACATGGTAATCTGTATTGGATATGCAGGTCTATTCCTGACCTGTGTCACTCACACAGCTCCTCTGACCTGTTTTATATGCTGCCAGGCTACAGGGAGCTGGGAATAGCCTCGGGCAAGAGGACACTTCAACACCTCTTTCTCCAGGGAAGACATGTGTTGCTGTTCCTAGAATGTTGGGTGTTTGGGGACCTGTGTGTCCTATTACATGCCACAGAGCAGAAAATACTGTGTGAACTCGAAATGTGCTGGCTCCGCCTTCCCCCGAACATGCTAAAAACAAAAGTGGCCTGGGTGGACTGGAAGGAGGGGGATTCCTTGAAGAGAACCCGGGATGGGCCAGAGTCTCCAATAAGAGGCCTGTAAGTACAGAAAATGAAGTTAAATTCCAAGAGATAGTGGGTATCTAATGCAGAGGGAAAGCCAATAATTTAAACTTCACACATTCAAAAAGGTAGCAAACAAAACCAAGTGTTTTCTTTACGAGAGAGAGAGAGAGAGAGAGAGAGAGAGAGAGAGAGAGAGAGAGAGGGAAAGATGGCTCCATGGGTAAAGAGCTTCCCACGCAAGCAGAGGGACTGGGTTTGGTTCCCCAGAACCCGTTTAGAAGACAAGCCCATGATCCCCGCACTGTACACAGAGGCAGGGAATCTCTGAGCTTTGGTTTCAGCAAGAGATCCTGCCCAACACATAAGGTGGACAGTGACCAGGGAAGACACCTCCCGTCAGACTCATCCCTCTAAATGCAAAAGCACATGCCTGTGCACCCACAGATGAGCAAGCCTGTACACAATGTGCACACATGAGACATGTACGCATACAAACAAGAGAGAAAGAAGAAATGTCCTGAAGTGGGAGGGGGAGGCTAAATAAAATTAGAGGACACAAAATTAAAGTATTTGCTATTCAAACAAATGTTTTCTAATTGTTTCCAGTCCCTTACGAAAGCAAAGGTCTCCTGGGGAAATTAGCTGCCAATTTATTTTACTGGAAGTGGGGTTGTTAGCAAGTAGGGTACCTGGGGAGACACCTGGATGGGGTCCCATTCTTAAAACACTTAATGTCTGAAGAAATGCCGTTTCCTCTTGTTAGTCAGTTTTCATGATTCTAAATCCCAAAGCAGCTTCTTAGCCAGATATAGTAGTGCTCACCCATAATCCCAGCACCACGGGGACTGAGACAGGAGCTAGGTGTGAAATACTTACTAATTGATCAATTGAGTTTTCCCCCTAAATATAGACACTATATAGTATATGATATACATACAAACATATGTATTACTATATACTACATTATTATATTGTGTGCTATATTAAATAAAGCTATTTCTTTTATACTTTGAAGGCAATTTTGAGAAAGAACACAGACCATTACAAATCTGTATCATCCACAGATCAAGAAGAACCTCTCTCTAAGTTTTGAGTTTGCGTTCCTGTTTCGCTTTGTTTTCCTGTCTTGTTTTCCTGATAGTCGGGCAAGTTCAGCTCCACAGCGGAAGAAATCCTGCAGCCCTGCCCCAGTGATGACCATGGTCCTGGGTGCAGGAGACCTCAGATGAATTATACACAGTCCCGCTCCTCCTACATTACTGCTCAGAGCTAAGGACGCTTTGATTAAGAGGCGCTCAAAGGATACAGTCTAGGGGAGGAGCAGATCATTAAAGGCCGCCTGGGGGAGGTGTGAACAGAGTCGGGGATGAAAGGGAACCGGAAAAATATTCTCTTTCATCATTTTGCCTTTCGCTAGGCAGCAGCTTCCAGGACGTTTCTGAAATCTTTTTTCCACTTTAAATGCTCGGCAGAAACCTCTCACGCCTTCCTCAAGCGACAAACAGGTCTTTCTGTTTCCAAGTGGGCGTGCACAGAATCTCAGGGCTTGTGACCTGTTATATCATGGACGGTGAAACCCCACATAGCTGGTGCAGAATAACTCACTCCCCTTCAATGGGCTGCTAAGGTGTTTGGCTTGAAGTGTGGGGAGCTGGCAGTCACTGCCCCCAACACACTCCAACCCCTCCTTGGGGCTGTAGAAATGGACAATTGGAATAAAAAGAGAGGGAAGTCGTCTTAGTTTCCTGAGCAGGGATGATGTATTTGAAGAAAGAAAGGGGCTTTGGTTTGAGTTTTTAGAAACTGCAAAGATAAATTTCTTAGTATTAGGGGAGGAAAGCCAAGGTTTTAGGTTTGGGGTATTTTGTTGCTATCTGTCTGTCTGTCTGTTTGTAGTTAATTAAAATGCAGATTAGGGAACAGAGCACGCTAGTTGGACCACTGCCTCTTAAGCTCGCACAGCGCAGTGGCTGCTGGTCAATCTCTGTAGAGATCAATTCATAATGACACTCATTCTCTCTGTCCTCTCCCTCCGAAATAGAGGAGGAAGAAAATAGGTTTGCCCTGCCGCCCCTCTTGCTCAGAGCTCACTGTCCTTTGAATTCCTGGGGACTCCAGGCAACTCTATAGGTGGGTGTCCTACCTAGAAGAGCTAGAGAGGAAGAAGCAGTGACTTTGAGGAGCCTGGGTCAGTTCCCTTTGAGATCTGCCTGTTGTTTGGTCTGTAATCTCCTGCCCTGTCTGCACTTCCCGCTCTCCCTCATCTGTACCTGTGGGACGGGGCCTGCTTCCCTGCCCGGCTTCCCTCCTGGGCTTGCAGATGCTTTCTTGTTACTTTTCTCTTTGATGTAGCAAAATGCCTGATAAAAACCAATTTAGGGATGGGAAGGGCTTAGGGGGAGGTCCTAGTTTGAGACACACAGATGGTTAAGCCAGGAAGTCTTACTGGCAGAGTGCAGGAGGCAGTGCGTCACTGGAAGCCACAGTCAGGACACAGAGAGAGGTAAATGCTGGCACTCAGCTTTCTGTCCCCTCATTCAGCCCAGGACTTCTGCTTGTGGGCTGCTGCCTGCCCTCATTCCTCCTAGGTTAAGCCTCTCTGGAACTCCCTTACTAAAACCCTGACTTACCTCCCCTAATACTAAGAAATTTATCTTTGCAGTTTCTAAAAACTCAAACCGAAGCCCCTATGAGACACATACACAGAGTGTCCTGCAAAACTGTCAGGGTAGAGGATGGGGTAGATGATGTCGATCAAAGTCTTTACTGAGGAGGGAGGAGGCTGGGCAAAGGGGATTTTTCTGGAACCATAGTCAATATGGGGTGCTCAAAGGAATGACTGAATAATTGAAGGGCAACAGTGATGCTATTCAACCTCCACGTGACCTGTGGCAAGCCAGCCCCAGCTTTCCACAAAACCACCAGGGAGTAACCAAGCCATTCTCTTTCCACAGGCATAGTAGCACCATCCGTGGAAGCCTTTGACAAACTGATAAACAGTATGGTGGCCGAGTTCTTAAAAAACAGCCGAGTCCTTGCTGGCGACGTAGAGACTCACGTGAGTACTTCTTGCCCCTCGGGCAACCCCAACGGCATGATGTCTAGTCCGTTTATTTCTCCCTTCATTTAAACACTTACTATCTGCCCTACAAGCGTTTACTGATTCAAGCACCAGAAGGTACCAGAAATTCAGAGATGAGTGAGACAAGAGTCCTGCCCTGCCCCGCCCCTGACTCGGAATTTTACCTTTATCTTTGGGAAATTAAAGACATACATAACTATATAACCAACTGAGGTATTATTATAGGTATTACCAAAAAATAAGGAAACGGACAATGAGGTAGAAAGTTCTAGAATCAGGGCTGTTGGTATAGGAGCCGTATCTCAGAAGTTTTTTGAGCAGAAATCTTTGTAATGGGTTGGCCTGGTGCTATTTGTATTTTAATTCTAATAATGGTTCCTCAAGACCTGGTTGACCCAGAGATGAGAGAGTCCGCCCTTAGACGTTATCTGCCCTTGCCCCCAACTTATTTCTGATTGGTGACTAAAGATGCTGACAGCCAATAGCTGGGCAGAAGCGACATAGGCGGGGTTTAGGGTTCCTGGTTTGGGGTGGAGGAGAACCAAGAGGGGGAGAAGAAAGGAATGGAGGAAAAGCCACCATGAGTTGGTTGAGTCATGCAAACGTGCCCCTGAGGACTGGCCAATTGGAGTTAAGAGTACCCCAGATGAAACCTAGTAAGTAATAACTCGGGGTTATCGATAGAGAAGTAGATTCTGACCACGTAGCTCTCATGCTGTTTAAGGCTTAGTGTAAATAATGAAAGTTGTTTTATCGGAGAACTGAACGATCAAGGCAGGGTAGAAACTAAGGATCGGAATTAAAATTTTCCACAACAGATTTTAGGGGAGAGAGGAAGCCATGAGGGTGGTTATGGAGCAGAGCCATCTGGACAGAGGACAGGGTTAGAGCAAAGGCCCAGAGGATGCTGGGACAAGTGGTTCTCAGCAGAGCAAAAGGCCACTGGGGAGGTGAGTTAGGGAGGGAGGCACCTTGGAACGGGAGCTGGATTGGATGAGCTAGTCACTGCAGAGGACTTGATGTATGCTAGGTTGTCAGGAGGGCACTGAACAGAGGGATTAGGGTCAATCCCCTTCACTCTAAAAAAGTCAACAGAGTTGACTATGGCACCAGGCCCCGTTCTTCCTCAGCGTCAGACTGAGACTATCATCGAACACCGGTTAGGATGCAGGTATCATCTGAAAAACCCCGAAAATAGAGAGTGTGGGCTTGGGTGTGGTGTTCTGTCGGTGGGCATGTAAAAAGGTGCATCCATTAGAGAAAGTGGTTTGGCAGCTACTGGAACCCTGGAAACAGTGTAGACATAAGATCTCGCCACCAAGCCCACACCCAAAAGCAATGAGGACGGACTTTCAAAGTGGTATTTGTACCCCCGAATTCGGAAGAGCGTTGAGTCTCAGCAGCCCAGGGGTAGAAGCAATTGGATCGTCTATGGAGACAAAGGCGCTGAGGAAATGTGTCGTCTGACATTGTGCTAAGGAAAACAAATCCGACACAGAAAAGGGTGCATTTGGGTGAGTTCTCCTAGGTGAAGCCGTAGTTCTATGATAGCAAAGCCCATAAACCTCACGGCAGCATGAGTGTAAAAGCGCTGAATCGTATACTTAAAGCTGGCTCAGATGGAAATGTGGTTTTGCTGGTGTATTATTGTGTGTGTGTGTGTGTGTGTGTGTGTGTGTGTGTGTGTGTGTGTGTGTGTGTAGGAGTCAACCCCAGATGTCTTTCTTGAGGTGAAATTCACCATGTGTGTGAAACAGGATCCCTCATCGGGGCCTGATACTCACTGAGCAGCCTAGGATGGACGTCCAGCAAGTAAGGCCCAGAGGCCATCTTGTCTCCACCTCCCCAGCACTGGGATTACGGCTGGCTTTTTACATAGGTGCCAGGGACCAAACTCACCCTCGGTGAGGCCAATCCTTTCCTGACTGAGCGATCTCCACGGCCCCTTTTCTTCCTATGTTTTTACATCATCATGAAAAGTATGTGTCTCGCCGTGACATTTCTATGCCTCTGCGTCACTAGACTGTGTTCTACTTTGTCCCTCTTCCCTGATGTCCTCCTCTGTGAGCCCTGTCTCTGGCTGACTCCCTTCCTCTGACTGTCCCTACTTTTTTCTTTTGTGTCTCAAATATTCCATTGCCCTCCCTTCTCAGTCCTGATAACTCTTCCATTCCCTCATGAATCCCATTCTAGATTCATGACCTACAGACAGACAGACACCCTCACATATACACACAAAGACAGACAGACAGACAGACAGACAGACAAAGAGATGCAAATTTTCTTATGTCTTATCTTCTCATGACTTCTTTTCAGTTACAGCCTGGGGTGGGGGGAAGTATTGAATCTTGGGATTTCTGGATGGGAATAAATCTTTAAGGATGTGCACTCTGGTCTGCTAGCTACAGACAGAGTTATACCCGGCAGTTAGTCATTACTTACATCCATTTAGTGAAAAGGCGAGTCAGGCCAATTAGAAACGTAAGGATAAGCGCAGCATCCGGCTGCCTATCTGGACAGAAGGCCAACTCCGCTGTCCTAGAGCTGACTCTGTCCATCAGGACAATCCTGGGAAAGACACTGCCGGACATAGGTTTACAGGAAATCTGATGCTTGAATGAAGTTGTTGGAGGTTAGGAAAAAATATGGGAAAGGATCCCGTCTTTGCTTCGTCTCTGTAGATAGCATAGTCAACACCCACACCTGACAGTGGTCTTGCAAAGGGATCTGGCTGCCTCGATCCTAGTGGATCCAAAACTGTAATTAAATAAGTGGTCAACCAATCCCGTCATGGTGTGCTTGTCTGCCCAAGATGTCCTCCACTGTTATTCAATACTTCTCTTGGAAGAGCTCACTGACCCTTTTAGTTCTGGTTGTCTTTGTCTCTGAAAGTTCACACATACAGCAAACTGGCGTTGGATTTCTCATATTTATCATACACAGTCTACCTGAAAGCTGAGTGCACAAAGGAGTGGTACCCCAGTGTGAAGAAGAAGTTTTTGTACAATGCTGTCACAGTGATTCAAGAGTCATAACCATCAGTGGATGTTGACTGTGTTTCTAGGGTAGGACGGTTCATCAGAACTCTGGCTACTAACATCTCACAAAACCCTAGATAGAAGCTAGACCTGGAGAACAGCAAGGTTTAGAAATAAGTACCCAAGCTTACGTTTTCTTTTCAAAAATGTACACCCTTGTGCAGAGCGAGCCTTCTATTTGCACGGTAAAGAGTTTCTTTACATTCCTTCTAGAATAAAGGGAGGTATAGGTGTATTGAG
Organism: Rattus norvegicus; assembly: GCF_021556685.1. Lineage (NCBI taxonomy): Eukaryota > Metazoa > Chordata > Mammalia > Rodentia > Muridae > Rattus > Rattus norvegicus. The sequence goes on along the minus strand of NC_141550.1, from coordinate 18,111,850 downwards.
ATTTAAATAAAATGCTTTTCCCTCCTCACCCATCAGCTTACTCTAATAAAAATATGTTCTCGATAATGAATATGGAGTGCTTTACGGGGTGCTGTGCTTATTTTAAAGAGAAAGGAACTGAGACAGGACAAAAGAGGGAGTTGTGTGGATGGGCTGGAGAGGAGACGGGGAGTCCAGGGGGAAAAGAAAGAAAAAGAGGAAGGGAGAGAGCAAGAGAGAGAGAGAGAGAAAAGAAAGGAGCAGGGAAAGAAGAGAAAATATAGGGAAAGAGAGAAGCCAAGAACAACAAAAGAGAGAAAACACAGGCCCTGACTAACACAAAGAAAAGCTCGGGCAGTCAGAGCCCATCTGCCTGTTGCTTTAATAAAGTGAACAAGCCATTTAGGTCTGTGCCCTCCCAGAGCCCTGTGTCATGGGAGTTAAGCCTGCAGCTGCCACCTCTGTCGCAAGCCAAAAAGGGGTGGGGAGGGAGGAAGAGGGAAGGGCGTTGAACTTTGTTCCAAGAACACACCTGTTGCCTAGAAAAAGAAACGCCCGCATACCTGATTGTACAGTACGGAAATCTGAGACGGATACACCACATGCATCCTGTTCAGCCCCCAGCCCCCAGCTTAACAGCTAGTTCACAGATATTAAGAACAAATGGGCACGGGCAGACCATGATTTAACTTCTGTGTCCTTGTGCTGGCTGCTGGGCAGGCTGTAATTTACTGGACACTCAATAGTCTATTGACAGAATAGACCACAAAAGCGGGGAAGGGGGAGGATTAATGTTGACAATTAGGACACTCTGCCGAACTCAAGAACAGAACAGGTTTAGAAGAGATTAGATCTGGCTTAGCTTCCTTGTAGATGACAGAAACCAGAGGGCTTATTTAAGTTATTCTCCAACCCAGGAATGAACAATGATGCAGCCTGTGCCTCCTTTAAGAAGAATAAACAATGCATAATTTTGCAATAGATCTTTAGGGTAAACATGGTTGTCACCCTGAAAGGGAAGGGCTTTCTATAAACAGAGCCCATATATCATCAAGAAGGTCTTAGAAGCCGTGGCCATTAGCAGTAGACTGGTGTGGTGCCTGTTGTGTTGTTTTTTCTGAATGAAAAGCTGGACATGGTAGTGTTTGTCCAGCCAGTGCATAAACTTGATTTTCTGCCCATCACCGTATAAATAAACCCCATGTGGTTACACATGCCTACAATCAGTCCCTAGCACTTTGGAGGTAGAGGCCAGAGGCTCTACACATGGGGGGCAGAGGTGGGTGCTTGAGGCCAGCATGGGCTACAGGAGACTTTGTCTCAAGAAATAAACCAACTCCCAGATCGATGACGTCATTACCCCCAGTTTATGGAACTAGTCACAGGCTGGTTGCTGAGTGACTTGATGGTTGAAAAGCAGCTGCCAACAGCAGCTGGAAATCCCGAGTCCTTCCTGGACGTTTCACTGGGGCATGGAATGTTCCTTTCCTTTCCTTGGTTAAAGTGGATTTCAAAGAAAGGGTGTCTCATGGAACAAGAGAATCAACAATTTAAACAAAAAGACAGTGAACTTAGAGCTAAGCACAATGCACACACACGATGTGGACACACTGAGCCAAGTCCCTGTCTTCGCTGACCTCGTAACAGATGAGCCTTTTTAGGCAGTTAACAGACACCCTCATTTGCTGGTTGTCGGGGATGGTTTTGAGACAGAGTGCCATGTGACCCAGGCTGGCCTCAGATTTGCTTTGTAGTTGATCCTGACCTTGAACGCCTGTCCGTCCCACCTCCAACTCCCAAGTGCTGCTGGGATTACAGGTACATACCCACAAGGCCTCACTTTTGATGTCTCTGGGGACTACATACAGCACATGCTGGGAATCCCAGCTTTAATTCAACTCTACAGTGGTCAGCTCACCTCAAGCCACGCTAAATGGTGGCAGAGTGGCCTCCCTCACCCTCTCCTTCAGCCCCAGGTTGGCCTTCCACCTAACTTCCGGTTTTCCCCGTTTTCCTGCGGTTGTTGTAACTCATTGAAAAAGCGTGCCTTTAGTAAGGCAGTCACCACACACAGAGTAGTATTTTAGCAATCATGAATCAATTTGTCCAAAAGACAAAATATCGAAACACGATCTGGTCACTGACTCTGGGGCTCCCACATCTGTGAGCCCAGCCTCTGTCCTTACTGTTGCTAATGCCCTAACTTTCAGATAAGAAAACATTCCAGTATTATCCCTTCCTTCCTGTGGTCCGTCTCTTTTCCTTTCTCTCTCCCGCTCCTCCTTTGCTCTCCCTCCCTCCATCTCTTTTTATTGTTATTTTTACTTTCCCTCCCTCTTTTCCATCCTTCCTGTCTCCTTTGTTCTCTGAGTTTCTTTTCTTTCTCCCTCCCCCCTTTCCTTTTTCCTTCTGCATCCTACGTCTCTCTCTCTCCCTCTTCTTCTTTCTCTCACTCTTCCTTTTTCTCCCTCTCCCTCTTCCCCTCCCTTTCTCTCTTCTTCTTCCCCTCTTCTCTCCCCATCTCCCTCTCCCTCACCCTCCCTCCCTCACCCCTCTCTCTGTCCCTCTGCCCCCCCTTCCTGCTTCCCCCGACCCCCGTTTGTCTATGTTCTATAGAGAAGACTTTCTACCCTAGTGAAAATAGGTAACACGGGGTGGGTTAAAGGACAGCAGAGACTGGGTGTCACAGCTGGGGATCTTAACCGCCCCCAAGTGCCCATCTGTCACCTTAACTGATGCCTGCTTTGACTTTTTGGGCAGCTGTGGTTCCCACGACCTTTCTCCTCATGAGAAACAAGGCAGGAGACCACAGGGAGGGCCCAGGGCAAAGGAGGGGCAGAAGTCCTCCTACCTTATAGCTTTTATGCATCACCTCAGAGCAGAAATGACTGAGGGAAATGAAGACCTCAGGGTCCCTCCGGGATCGTCACTTTGTCTCTGTCCTGAGGTGCAGAATCCAGGCACACTCGCACACTTGCCCATTGTTTCTTCCCAATAATATGGAGAGATATTTTTTAACTCTTCACTGAGGACGTACTTGGCCTCCAGTGTATGCTTCGCCGTGCAGCCCATGTTCGGTTGAGTTGCTAGCCTTAGGTAGTGTGTGGTGGCTAATTTTCATTGTCACACTGCCTGGATGCAGAATCGCCATAGAGACGTGTGTTTCACGTTATCTCGGAGTGAGTTTCGAGGAAAGTTTACTTGGGAAGTGAAGACCTCCCCTCCCCGAGGTAAGCAGCCACTAGATATCCTGCTGGAATAACAAATCAGGTCCTGGGAAAGAAAAGATCGGGTACTGTTTTACCTTTCGGGTACCTGCAATAGGTTACACCATGACATTTTACATATTATGTTTTAAAGAAAAAGAAGCCAGGGATGTGTTTCACAGAAGCATGGTATGGTGAGGTGGAAGGGGGTGCCTCTGCCGGCCCATGCTGAGGCATCCCTTTCCCCTGAGGTACCAGCCACATGGTATAGCATTATTTAGAGCATGGGAAGGGGAGTTGAGAGGGTAGTAGACACAGAGAAAGGCAGAGAGAGAGAGAGAGAGAGAGAGAGAGAGAGAGAGAGGAGGAGGAGGAAGAAGGAGGAGGAGGAGGAAGAGGAAGAAGAAGAAGAAGAGGAAGAGGAAGAGGAAGAGGAAGAGGAAGAGGAGGAGGAGGAGGAGGAGGAGGAGACAGGAGACAGGAGACAGGAGACAGGAGACAGGAGACAGGAGAGAGGAGAAGAGAGAGAGAGAGGGAGAGAGAGAGAGAGAGAGAGAGAGAGAGAGAGACTGGCCATGAGCACATGGAGAAAGGTGAGGAGGGGAATACCAGGGGAATGGGCAGAGAGGGAAAGAGGGTAAGAGAGTAAGAGAGCAAGAGAGAGAGGAGGGGGCAAGCAGCACCTTTTAGAGTAAGTCAGGCATGTGTGGCTGTTGCCAGGTAACTGTGGGGCGGGGCCTAGAAGGAAAGCTAACACACAGTGTCTCTTCACCCTATTCATCCCTGTCTCTCCTCTTCTTCCTCTCCTGCTGATTCCATTCCTTTTCAACTAGCGCCCCACCCCCTTCCTCCTCCCTCCCCCTCTCTCTTTGGTGGCAATTAATTTAATTAGCATTGTTTACAGGAGCATGGGTTTTTGCTAAACCATCCCCCAAGTGCTTTTCTTCTTCATTTTTAGCAATTGAGTTTAATTTAGCTGTTTAACTAAATAACGTATTTATTATTCAGTCAGCAAAAGCTTCTGTGCGGGGTGGGGCAGTGAGCAAAAGCATCTGCAGACAAGCTCAATGACCTGAGTTCAATCCCTGGGACCCACGTGGTGGAAAGAAAGAACTGGCTCTTGAAGCTCCACTGAGCTCCACGTGTGACGCACGCACGCACACACACACACACACACACACACACACACACACACACACACACACGCACGCACGCACGAACTGAGGAAATGAATAATACATTAATTAATAAAATTTTAGGACAAGCTATGTGTTAAGGTATGCACCTCTTTCCTTGCCCATCCCAGTTCCACCCTGCTGTGGTCTGAGTGCATCACCTGAAAGTTCTTGTAAAGGCAACTCAATCCCTCCGTGTTGGGGAGTGTATTCCAGCGCAGATGTTTGAACAGAGAGGACAGCAGCCTGGCGGATGGACCTAGGCTTCGTCCCCACTGGAGTTCTAGTTGAGAATCTGCTGTGATAGCACTTGAGTGTCCTTGAGTTTTGCCTCTTCTGTGTCACCCACCTGCCCTAGTGATCTCCGACAATAGCCAGAGCAGCAGGAAGTATTTGAGGAGAGGGTCTGTCTAGTCCAGTGGGAAGGAGTGTCCCGTCTGGGGGTGTGGGGGCGTCCAGGTACCGGAGTACACACATAGAAGAAAGAAGACAGCTTGTGAGGTAGCTCTCTCTTTCCTCCGGGTGGGCTCAGGGAATCGAACTCGGGCCGTTGGGTTTGCAAAGGCACTGAGTCGTGCCTCCAGCCCTAGGTTTTAATGTCTTCAGTGAAGAGTTCTTCCCCCGAACCTTTAACGCAGTAGTAATAAGATGTTGATAGTGGCTTATCTTTTTGATGATATGCATTGATCATATATAGCAATGCATTTCGCAAGGTATTTTACTCACATGTAGGCGCTGTCCACATTCACCCGATCACTCCCCTTTCTCCCACTTCCTGTTAACCTCCCCCATTTCCCCAGTTTTGCATCTGCTTTCGTGACACGGGTATAAAATGGTTTTAAAATACATAATAATCTAAGATCTGCGAATAAGAGAAAACACACAATATTTGCCTTCCTAATATTGACTTATTTTGCTTAGCATGAGCTTTAGTGACTTTCCTTTTCCTGAGTGTAGTTTCGTCCTTTGTGATGGCCGAATGAGGCCCTACTGTGTGTATAGTACCATGTTTTCTATAGCCTCTCATCTGATGGGCAGCTAAGCCACTCCCATCTTGGCTCTTGTGACTCATCCTGGAGTAGACCCTGGCTCCAAGCATCTCTGTGGAGGGTTGCTTTAGAGACACTCACATATCCCGGAATGGGATAGGGCAGGGGCTCATGCGTGTTAGGTAAGCCCTCCCCTCCAGATAATCACTTTTTAACATTTACTTGTTTATGTATAGGGGGTGGGTACCTGCCATTGCAAGCATGAGGAGGTCAGAGGACAATTTACAGAGTCGATCGGCCTCTTCCTTCCACCACATGAGTTCCTCAAGTTCAGGCCATCAGTCTTAGCAGCAGACCCCTTTGCCCACGGAGCCATCTCGCCAAGCCCCAGTATAATCATTTTTAATGTCCAAGTCCATGCCTTCTCTGTCTAAGCAAAACAATAGTATTAAACCATGTCAAAGGTTGGCTTGAACACCCGTGGATGGAGACAAGCACATGACTTTTCTCTGTAGACATTTAACAGGACGGCCGACAGTTACATAGCCCCTAATTCTGACCCAGTTATATTTCAGAGGACTAATTTTACCGTGCTACCTTCAAAATGTTTAACAAAGGGACATAGGAAGCTTTATGAATCATAGGAGAGCTACCCTGTTTCATAAAATATGCAGTCTGGGCTTACACATTGTACCCAACATGAAGATGGCAGCCAAGTGGGACTCACAGAACTTGGGAGGCTGAGACAGGAAGCTCCACGATTCAAAGCTGCACTGGGCTGTATAGCAAGACCTTGGAAAGGGGCTGGGAAGATGTAGACTTTGAAGCTTATATCATTACCATATTATTAAATACTAAAGTCATTTTAAATCCCTTCTTGTGTTTAGGGTAGTTTAAACATACCATTTATTCTTACATTAAATCTCCTGTTCAAATAAAAAATGATATCTTTTATTGTTGAGTTAAGACGTAGCCTACATATTTGAACTATGTCACTTCCTCTTGGTTGTTGATTGGTTTTGTTTGTTTGTTTGAAACCAGGTTTCTCTGTGTAGCCTTGGCTGTCTTGGAATTCTCTGCATAGACCAGGCTGGCCTTGAACTCAAGAATTCCACATGCCTCTGCCTCCCAAGTTCTGGGTTTAAAGATGTGAGCAACCTCTGCCTGGCAAACTGTCACTTTTTTTTTCTTTTTTCTTTTTTTCGGAGCTGGGGACCGAACCCAGGGCCTTGCGCTTGCTAAGCAAGTGCTCTACCACTGAGCTAAATCCCCAACCCCAAACTGTCACTTTTGAAGGAGAGGCGTTCCAACTAACTTTATAACAGCAATTGCCTTGTTTGTTTTCTATTTGACATGCTAACTAAATGTTAAGATTTTCAAATTAAAAAGTCATAATAATGTGTAGGGACCGTGGTGAGCCCTGTTTCTTTTACTCCATTCATAGCCCTCTTAGCCTATTCTAGTAAACTATGTTGGGAAAGGAAGAGCCCCCACAATGAAATCAGCCCTGTAGGCAAGTCTGCTTTTAGTAACGGATTGTTTGGGGGCAATTGGATTCTTTGGTTGAGTAAACCAAGCAAAACTGAGTCCTCGCCAGAACTGCAGACGCCGAGGGAAAATCTGCTCTCTACAGAGCTGGCGATCCAGTGTGTGGAAAGTCACACTAGTGGGGGGAAATCCGGGTTGCACTTCCACACTGGCCGTGTGCTTGTTTCGAAGCGGGTTGGGCAGTGGGGCGAGGTGCTTAGATCAGGTCTGAAGTCCCAGAGACTTAAGATCTTTGGATCTTTGGATCCTCATGTAGTGATGGATGCCACTAGGAATCCTGTGAGAGAGTCACGGTCCTGGCTCTCCCAGTCCTCTTCTGAGTTTGTTGACTTAAGTGAAATGAGTAGCCAGCATATATAGGGATGTATCAGAGCAGATCCAGGTGGGGTGTGTGTATGTGTGTGTGTGTGTGTGTGTGTGTGTGTGTGTGTGTGAGAGAGAGAGAGAGAGAGAGACTGAGAGACAGAGAGAGAGACTGAGAGACAGAGAGACAGAGAGAGAGCTGATACCTCTTTAACTGCAACTGGGAAGAAAGTAGACTAAGGAGTCTCAGATAAACAGAATCATTCTCTCTGTAAAAGAACAAACAGCATGTATGGATGGACTCTTCAGTCTAGATCAGAAGTTTATTGCAATACTATCTACAATGGTTGACTTATAGAAGCAACATAGGTGTACAACAACAGAGGGACGGACAAGAAAGTGCAGTGGATGGAAACCAAGTGGGATAGGATGGTTTTGTTATAGCCGTAAAGAAGAAGGAAGTCATTGGCCAGAAAATGGTCAGGATTGTAGGCATGATTAACGAATCGAGGCAGTTCTGTGAAAATGAATGTATGTTTTTCTCACATTTGTGGTCCCTAGTCGTATGGAGCTACATAAAGTCATTTGTACACATGTGTAGAGGCTGAACTGTCTGGGAGAATAAAGGGAACTGGGGGGAAGGGGGAAGGGCAGTGCAGGGGCAGAGGAGGGAGGGCGTGTGGTGAGAATATATACAACATTCAGTGTACATTAGAAACAGATGTCCTTATTTATATAGTGAGCGCTCACAATGAATTCTTAACATTTTTATAAAAAGAAAGTCTTGTAGTTTGTTGGTTTGTTTTCAGACAGGGTTTCTCTATGAGCCTTATCTGCCCTGGAACTAGCTCTGTAGACCAGGCTGGCCTTGAACTCACAGAGATCCAGCTGCCTCTGCCTCCTGAGTGCTGGGATCAAAGGTGTGTGCTACCACGGGCCAGCCAAACTTTTTTCCTAGAATTTTCTCCTCAAACAGACCCTCTCACTGGATTATTTTCTGTTAGAAGTCACTGCCAAATGCCACAAAGTGAGTGTCCCAACCCTTGCTGCCCTCTTTACGTCTGCCTCTCTTCTCTCTTCCCGTCTTCCTACAACGATGCCAATAATTGGAACATTGACTTTGGGGAAGGGGGGTTCATTTTGGTTTGAGTTCTTTTGTTTTTGAAACCAGGTCTCATGAATCCTAACTTAGCCCGAAACTCAGCTGACAGCTGAGGATTGCCTTGAACGTTTTCACCTTTTAACCTTGAATGTTTTAACCTCCTGCTTCCACCTCCTGAGTGCTGGGATTTGGGGTGTATGCCCCTGCCTGATTTATTGAGCGCTGGGGATTGAACCTAGGGCTTTGTGTATGTCAGGCAAGCCCTTCCACCAAGTTCTGCTAAGCCAGATCCCCTGTTCTGTTTCATCTGGATTTCAGAATGATACAATCACTTGCCGGGAGGATGTTACGGTGTTCTCTCTCTGTCCTAAAGTGATGAATTCTTTATATTTTAATTTTATTTAGATAATCTTGTTATGTCTCCATAAAATACACACACTGTTCTGCAAAGAAATCCTCATAATGTCATATTTGGTACATACAGGAAACACAGTGTCTGTCAAAATGTGGGTGCCTCGTCCATGAATCTCTCTGATTCTGACAAGTGTCTGCATATCTTTCACTGTGCACACAGCAATGACAAACTTTGCCTCTAATCTTGACTACATTTCCCCCTTTTTAATTGTAGTTAAATAGTAGGTTAACAAACATTGGATTGTTTTTAAATCCGACAATTCACATGTGTATTCCTAAATATTTTTACGTATATATTTTTAACATGTTATAAATCAAATCCTTTTAAAGCATCTCATAAATAAATACCTCATTGAACAGGACATTCAATGAACTAATAATTTCTCCCTCATGTGTGTTTCATGTACAAACGTGTTCCTTTTCATAAAACTCTTTGAGGATGGGCCTAACTCTGTAAGTGCTGGGAGTCCAGATCTGAGCCATTAGTCCCCTCGACTAATATTTGAGTTTTAACTGCTTTAATTAGAGATTATTCAGACCCACTCACTGATTGCCGGGGGTTATCGCAAGAGTCAGGAAACAGGCAGATTTCTCCCAACCTCTCAGTATCCAGAACTGTGGCCACAATAAATGAGGAGTGAGAGCTTGCCAGACAATAGCATAACAATTAATATCTGGGTGAATGAATCAAATTATCGATATGTAATTAACCAGTAGATGAGTTGATGTTCTGTAGCTAATGATTTGAATTAAGCCAAGTCTACACTAGCAGTCAAAAATAAATGACCAAGGCCAGATGTTTTTTAAGCCATAAATTAGCAATGAAGTATTAAAAAGGAGAGAGTTAGATTTTTGTATCTCTGTAGAGGTTTAACACACACACACACACACACACTGAACGTATGAACCCTGACCATCTTTGAGCTAGCTCCCTCTGTCTCTTTGCCCTTGTTTCTGTTTTGTGGCTGCGACAGGGAATGGTTGAAAAACTGGCTCTTAGGCAGCCTAAGAAAGCCAGACAAGAATCCTTAAGTAAGGAGTAAATCCGCCAATTTAGTGCCAGTTCGGGGAGGTGATCACTGCCAATAGAACCATCTGAGCTCAATCGGAGACAGGACACTTCTGTGACCCTGACCATAAGTATTTCCAACTGAAGGTCAGAGTTATAAAAAGAAATCAAATGTTGTTTGGTTTCTCTGTTTGGGCTGGGGTTTGGCGTGATGATCACACACACACACACACACACACACACACACACACACACACACACACACACACACACACAATCAGAGTTCAAAAGCATAGATAGCTATTGGACAAAGAACGGGCTGTGGAGCCGGGAAGCACATGTTACAAAATTAAATTTTTTAGCTTGAAATTCCCTGTATATTTCCAATAACCAAATCCCCCTGGCTTCATGAGACGAGTGTTGCATGTATTTCTGTAATGTAAACATCTGGGAGACAGTGGAAACACCCAGTAGATTGTCTCAACACATCCAGCTACAGATGTCTTATGCTTCTCAGCCAGATGCTTCCCTCCCACCAAAATTCAACTCAGGAGCCAGATGTCCCACCCCTTCACGGAAGCCACCCAGGGATGGCATTGCCAGGCCACAGACAGCGCTACCCTGTGAGCGTTGTACAGATGGCCCTGAGCTTGCTTGCTGGGTACAGGAGCTAGAAGATGCTGAAGATGTTTACAGCAACCGAATGGAGTGGTTTGAAGTGTCCTGAGTTTAGTAATGGGGGTAGGGGGAGACCTGAGATTTTATTTGTCTGCTCTTTTAAGGTTTTTTTTTTCTGATGAGATATTTTAAGTTTTACAAATGTTCCTGTGACAAGCAGGTGCTTAAAAGGAAGAACCTAATTTTCCAACAGCACTTGGGTATGACAAAATGCTAGGACGGAATCCCTCCCTCCCACCATGTTTGCAGTTAAACGACGATAACATTGAATGAAAAATGGCCATTTGTTTATGAATGCTGATACCCAGGGGATTATTTGCTTCATTAGAGAAAGGCGAAGACATGGGGGTTTCTGTGGAGAGTCTGCATGCTTCCCGCTGAATGGGAGCCTGGGTGCTCTCCGGCTTTCACCACCAAACTGGACTCCCCCTTCTCTTTGTGTGAGAGTAGTCACCGCTTTGATGCCTGGCAACCATTGTAAGGGGAATCTTGGAACTCCCAAGTGGGACTGAAAGGACAAGAAGTGAGGTTTTGTGCGGATAACAGAGTGGGATTAAAAGAGTGCGGGCAGAAGGTGATCTATGCTTGAAGAAAGATTTACCTCGTTAAAAATAAAGTCCAGGCGGATAGACTCTGGACTGCCAACACTGAGCGTCTTTTGGAGGTACGATGGCCAAAACCCTTTGCCTTTTGAATAGTCCATGTCTTTGTACGTTTTATAACAAACATCCAGGACTGCTATCAGAAGAGGGGGAAAGGACTAGTTAAGTTTTAAAACTGGATTCTGGAGTCAGTGTACAACTTGAGAGGGAATTTACTAAAGACACCAACAGCAATACAAAGAGAAACTTTACTTTGCACCAGGAAGCATCCCTCACCCAGCACCCATTGCTGAATGCCCTGTGCCTGGGTTTCTGTGGAACTGGCCAGTTGTGTTTATGGCATAGGACGACTACTCCTCCTCCTCCTCCTGCTCCTCCTCCTCCTGCTCCTCTTCCTCCTCCTCCTCAACCTCTTCCTTTTTCCTTTTCTTTCCTTCTTTCTTTCTTTCTTCCTTTATTCCTTTCTACCCCACATATGGGATTATTTTTTCTCTTATTCAACTTTTAGATTTTTTTAATTTATTTTTATTTCACATGCATTGCCAGCATGTTTATCTGTAAAACGGTGTACAATGCCCTAGAACTGGAGTTACAAACAGCCGTGATCTGCCATGTGAGTGCTGGGAATTGACAGCTATGAGCTGCTGTGTGAGTTCTGGGGATTGAACCTGGCTCCTCTGGAAGAACAGCCAGTGCTCTTAACCTCTGAGCCATCGTTCCAGCCCCACAAGGGAGCTTTCTCACAGTCAAGTATGGACGGTGAGAAGTGAAGGTTGATGCTGGTGGACCTGGTTGGTGAGTGAATGGTACCAGGTGCCTACCTCAGTGTTCTAGTCACTGCAGACCAACTCTATCTCCCTGTCTTGCATTTGCTTCTCTGTATGAGTAAGGCGGGTGATTGTAATGGGATCTAGCTTTTGTCGAGGCCTGCTGTGCGTCTGGACACTGTACATTGCTACTAACAAACATTATTTAACTTGATGCTTGGGAGGAAGGGTCTCCTAAGGTGGCATTGAGCTAAAGCAAGGACTCTCAGGAGGTTGGGTAACCTGCTGGAACCATGTGGCTCAGGCCTGTGTGAATCTCAAATTCCTGGTTTCCCACCCACACCATCCTGCTAAGCTATTCTGTCGTAATAAAGGTCCTTCCCCTTCTCTGTAAGCAACCAACATTTGCTGGCTAAGGATATGATTTAAGGGGGGACTAGGGAAACGGCTCAGCATGATTTTGATCCCCCAAACACACACATATAAAGAGCTAAGTATAATGATAGGCACTTGTAATCCTGGAGCTGGGGAAGTGGGGACAGGCAGATCCCTGGGACTTGCTGGCCAGCCAGCCTCTCCTAATCAGAGTCCTGGGTCATAGTGAGAGACCTTACCTCAAAATGCAAACTAGACAAAGCCAGAGAAGTGACACCTGAAGATGGATGACCTTTGGCTTCCATATGTGACACATATGCATGTGTACCCGCACAAATATATGTGCATGTATACACACACAGAGAGAGACAGACAGCCTGATGGACAAACAGACAATATAGTTTAAACAACATAAAGTGAAAGGATAAGGCTTAGAGCCATAGGGCATTCTAGATGGACTGTTTTGTTGCCCCTGACTTTCCTTTGTGGTCTTAAAGCAGTCTGGCGTCTCTTACTTGTATGGACCCAAGATCCATCAACCATGAACCGTTGGTAACTTCCTACGTCGAAAGAATTGGTTTAAAGATGTTGATAAAGTACCTTGATTCCTTAAGCGTTAGGAAAACAGGGGAGAGAATTTGGAGAGGGGCCAAACTAGGCAAGGATTGATGTCAATTTGGGAGCTCTGTTCTGTTTGGAACACAAACTGGTAACAATATTCCTGCCCGTTCAGTAATGCAAACATGGTTTGAAACACAATGGTGTTTTCTTTCTTTTGCTATGTCCCCAGGCCCTAAGAAACACTGGACGCCAATTTTAACTCTTTCTTTACTGGTTGGTTTCTGTTGCCGTTTCAGACTTTTCTGTGTCCGATGGTCTTGTTTAATAGAGGTCACATGTTCCAAACCTCTTTGCATGTCAGTACATGGAGACGTGTCCTATTGTCGTGTCAGTACAGGCCTAGACTATCATTTGTCATAACGGCAGGATATTTTGCTGCATGGTTATGCCGCAAGTGATTTGAAGAGTCACAATCATGTATAGACACATTAATGAGTGTGTAAGAGTGCAGTTGCCCTGACGGTGTTGAGCACGTGAACCAGGCCTAAGATATGACCTGAGGGAGCGAGATGTACTGTCTGTCTGTCTGTCTGTCTGTCCATCCTTCCGTCTGGGTGTCTATGCGTACATGCACGGGTGCACACCCTAAACTACACACCCTTACCTCCTTGCCAACCCCACCGTGGCCCTGTGCTTTTCTGACATTTGACCAAATTGCAGTGGGTAACTTCTCCCAGAGATGACTTCATAGTTGTCCACTTGTCCCTTCAAAGACTATTCCCACCGTTGGAATAATGAGCCAACAGCCAAGTGTTCCGTACCCTGCTTGCCAGATTCTCCCTGCCTCCCACACAGTGTTGTAACTGACCCACTCTGTCACGTGACTCAAAGTGCACTGGGCTGTTTGGTGATAATTAGGCACTAGGAAAACAAACATTTTAGGGAGACAATTCGTGATTTGAATGCACATTAATATTCATGGTGTTGGGTGCTTAAAAATACATTGCTGAATAATGAAGAAAACGAGAAACTCCTTGTGTAAATCCCACCTCTGCAAAAGAAAGCCATTTATCAGCACTACCTTTGATCTATAATTGCCTCTTTGGGGTTGGGTGGAATATATTTGGGGTGAGGTTGGCAGGATATTGAGGTCACCCAGGCTGAGACCAGAGATGCGGCTGAGCTGTGTAAGAGAAGATGCCAGGCATGGATACAGAAAAAGACACTTAGAACCATCCCCTGGGCTGATAGGAACAATTCTGTGAGCTGGAGGTTGCCAAGGCAACAGTCCCATTAATGAAGAATAGCCCACATTTATTATCAGTGCCTGAATGGGTTTTCCCCTCCTCAATAAGTGTCCCCAGTAGTCTACACTGACGCGCTCGCTCTACCTACTCAGCTTTCCTTTCTAGGCAGCAAGACTGTTAGGAGTAGGTGTACCTCCTTTCTCTGCCACTGGGAGCAGAACTGGAGGAAAGGAACTCAGCCAACGGTAAAGGCAGTAAAGTATTAATTTATAACAATTGCCTAATAGAAAGCAATTGCCTTCCTGATATATAGTTTGGCAGAGGCAGAACCTGCAAATGACTGTCACTCCGTTGTATCTGAGCAGGCCGGGGTCTTTAAATTAACTCATCTTTAGGATTTAATGGCTCGTAGCCAAATACTTTTTTAAGTAAGTGGAAAGTGTGACATTAGCGCTTCAATCCCCTGTCGGGCTGTAAATTTCAGCTCTATTTTATCACACCCATACAGGATATTTTAGAAAGGCAGCTGTGGCTGAGATACAGGTCTTTTGGAACCTCTGTTGTTCTAAAGAGTTTGAGCCAGGTGGAGGTGGCACAGTCCCTTAGTCCCAGCACTCAGGAGGCAGTGGCGGGGGCGGGCCGGGGCCGGGCCGGGGCCGGGGGCGGAGGCAGAGAGGCAGAGGCAAAGAGGTTGAGGCAGAGAGACCGAGGCAGAGGCAGGCAGATCTCTGTGAGCTCCAGGACAGCCAGGGCTGAGCACCACACATGACACTTCCTGGTACTGAGCTCTGGGAATAAAGGTGTGTGTCACAATACTGAGCCACAAAGAACACTTTTGATTGTGAAGTTAGATGGTCTCTGTTTTATTCAGTTACATCATGGGAATGACAACTGATACAGGAGGAAAAGATGCTGTTTGCCATCCCAGCACCTGAAGATGTCTTGCTTGCACGAATATCAGTATCGGGGGTTATTGGTTTCATGAGGATGTTTTTCAAAATCTTAAAAACCATTCATTCTTCTGAGGAATGGTGGTGCATGCCTTTAATCCCAGGATTTAGGGGTCAGGCAGGCACATCTCTATGGGTTTGAGGCCAGCCTGGTCTACACAGTGGGTGCTAAACCAGCCAGAATTACATCGTGAGCCCTTCTCTCAAAACCAAACAAGCAAAACACTCCTTGGGTAATCCTGCTTTCTCCTCATAAGACAGAACTACACGGGCTACAGAGAGAGAGAGAGAGAGAGAGAGAGAGAGAGAGAGAGAGAGAGAGAGAGAGAGAGAGAGATATCAAGCAGGTAAGAGCCAATATGGCTCTCGCACGGATCCGAGTTGGTTCCTGCACCCATCCAGGAAGCTCACAACGCCTGTAAATAAAGCTACAGGAGAACCCATGCCTTCTTCTGTCCTCCCCGCCGGATACCTGCTCTCATGAACACTTACCCACACACGGACACGCGTATAGACACATAATCAAAAACAAAACAAATAAATCATTTAAAAGACAGAAGAACCCCGCTGTTATCGCTGCTGGTTGCGTGGGAACAATTGACACACGCCGAGCACTGTGAGGGCCAGGCATCGGGTTATATGTGAAGATGCCGTGGAAGTGACGGGGCCAGGCACACTCACTACGGCAGGTTCAGCCATCTGAAACCAATCGTAGCTTCTGACTTTGCCCTAAGCACAACTTCCCGTACCAGCAGATGTAATTTTTCCTTTGTGGACGGTAATTCTGGTTTCTCCGTGCCCTTTCCTACTGGCAGTGGGACAAGAGAGATGGCTTATCGTGCGAAGCAGGCAAAAGTCCGTGAGAACCAAAAGTCACAAAGAAGAAATGTTCTGTACTTCTAAGTTTAGTTTTGGCTGTGATGCTGGTGAGGGGTCATTTAGGGTATTGCCTTAGCCTCCGTCCATTCCCTGTGAGCACCTCCAAACACTTCCAGATACGCACAACAACAATAAGCAGAGAGAACCCAGACCTTACGTAGTGACGGTAAATACGTCGTTAGGGAACTTGGCTATTTTTAACACCTCAAGCGAAAACCACGTTTATCGCTGTGTCTAGATGAGCCTCTCACATCACAGGCACACCCATCTTTCTGCAAGATAAATTCCGAGCCAAGTTCAACACACTCCACGTCTCTCTCACAGTCTCCCGTGCCCCTCCCACCTATCACAAAGAGATGTTCCGGTTGCCAAGAAGATGAAATCGGGACGGATATTCCATAGTGTCATCTGAAATCAAAATCCAATAAGTTTTGTCCAGATTCTAAGAAGCAGAGGTGGGCGTGGCTTGACTCGATAGACTTCCCAGTACTGTCTGTAATCCCACCAGTTAAGAGGTGGAAGGAGGCACTGGCCTGTTGGTTACTTATTGAATACAAATTGTGTTGAGGAGAAGAGCAAGCTGATGCCACTGCTCTAATCAATGCCAAGGCTCTGATTGTCCTTGCATATTTCCAATGAATTGACTAATTATGGTTCTTTCCCTCTAGTCCTGTGCCATCATGCCCCACTATACTGGCCACATCCAGTTCTGTGTGAAGATTTATGTTTGCACTTGTCCTGATGCACATGTTGCTTTCTGTATGTACCTAAATGTAGATGAATCATGTATGTATCAGTTAGTAATGTCTACAATAAGGCTGTGTAACAGATTACCCCACACTCAGTGGTCAATTTATTAAAAACAAGCCTGAGTTTTTTTAAAAAAAGAAAAAAACAAAACAAAACAAAACAAAAAGAGGTGGAAGGAGGAAGATCAGATGTTTGAGATCATCCTCCGGTGGTGAGTTTGAGGCCCCTCTGGGCTACGTGAGGCCCTGCTCCCACCCCCGAATAAAAAGGAGGAGGAAGAGGAGGCAGACATGTTAACTGTCCGACACATTTGTTGGAAGGACAGGAGAGACCTGTTAGGTCTTCCATCAACGTTTTATAAGTCAGCACCACTGGCTGTGACACACTTAATAATTTCCTCAGTGCAGATCCTGCCCACACCAACCCATCCCTGCGTGCCTCCGCTCACCAATCAATTCTTCAGCAACCGTCCTGTGTCTGGTGATAAGTGGGGTAGGGCTGGAGATTCAAAAAGGGTAGAAGGACTCGGGTGGACTTGGGAAGCTGAGAGAGGCAGCCAAGACAGCAATCATGCAGGGTGGGAAACAGTCTGGGCATCTTGAAGACTGTCTCTACTCACAGGTCACACAGGAAGTGCTTCTTAGCTTACCGTTCTAGACATATTAGCGTTATTCGGGTGCTGAAGACAATGGCGGAGCCCATTTCTGCCCTGGTTTTTCGGATGGACATAACCCCCACCCAGTGCTCTTTGAGCCTTCCCCATTAAGTTGGCTTGCAGACTTGGTTTTCTCTGAACTCGTCTAACCCACGGCAAGTGGACTTTGTGACAAGCAGAAAGCAACTGCGAGTCATCGGTTAGTCCTCGTGGCTCCCTGAAGAAGGCAGGGGAAAAAAATAAGTAAAGGAGTTCTTGACCCTTTGGGGATGTCTGTCATTGAAGAAGTGGTGAAGACATGTCCGCACACAGTTACAACAAGAACCAGCATCAGGCTAAGGAGAGGACGGTAGCTGAGACTCGACTCAGATCTGACATTTGCTAACAATGTTAGGAGCTTCTCTAGCCTCCCTGGATCTCTGTCTCTCTGTCTCTGTTCCTCCTCCTCCTCCTCCTCCTCCTCCTCCTCCTCCTCCTCCTCCTCCTCCTCCTCCCTCCTCCTCCTCCTATCCCTCTTCTCTCCCTGTCTAAGTGAGGAAAACATTGTGAAAGGCAGGCGTAGAGAATATGAGCATATTTCGTGTCCCAAACTATATTTTTTTAAAAAAGATTCTTGAACTGGGACAGAGCATTTAACAAGCAGTTATGGGCCTAGTGTCAATGAAGGGTTTTCCATGCAAGGTTTTGGAGACAGGAAACATTCTGAGCTCTATCCAAACTCTTTGTAAGAAACAAGAAGAGCTAGAGAGCTGGCTCACTGGTTAAGAGCACTGACTGCTCTTCCAGAGGTCCTGAGTTCAAATCCCAGCAACCACATGGTGGCTCACAACCATCTGTAATGGGATCTGATGCCCTCTTCTGGTGTGTCTGAAGACACCTACAGTGTACTCATACAAATAAAATAAACAAGTGTTTGAGAGAGAGAGAGAGAGAGAGAGAGAGAGAGAGAACGAACACACCTTTGGTGTGGCCACAAAACACTCAGTGTGAGCATGCTCTGTGCATGAGGAGAGAGCATGGAGTGTTCCCTCCTTTGCCCTTGATTTAGGCTCCCAAGTAACCCCCACCACACACACACACACACACACACACACACACACACACACACACACACCCCTACTCACATACAAACACACAAATAAAAACATTGAAAAAAGAAAACAAGGAAAGAAAGAAATGCTCAGCCAGGTGTGGTAGTGCACATTTTAATCCTAGTACTCAGGAGGCAGAGGCAGGTGGATCTCTGTGAGTTTGAGGATAGCCTGGTCTACGTAGTGAGTTGCAGTCCCTCCAGGGCAGCATAGTGAGACTCTGTCTTAAAAGAGGAAGGAAGTGGGGCCGGAGAGATGGCTCAGCGGTTAAAAGCACTGACTGCTCTTCCAGAGGTCCTGAGTTCAATTCCCAGCAACCACATGGTGGCTCACAACCACCTGTAATGGGGTTTAATGCCCTCTTCTGATGTGTCTGAAGACAGCTACAGTTACTCATACACATAAAATAAATAAATCCTTTTTAAAGCTTTTTTTAAAGGAAGGAAGGGATTCTCCTTTCCACTTTGTTGCGTATTGTCATCTGACTCTGGGCAAATATCTTTATCCTTCCTCGGGAGCTGATTGGACCAAACCCCTTGGATGGGCTAAGTACATAGTTCCAAAGTGGATGCCCTCTGAGTTATTTTGCCAGCTCAGCTACTGATGGAAATGAAATAGATGTGCAGAAAAGAATACTTCAGGCACCCCTGAGGCCAGCGCTTTTCCTGTGTGGTATCCTGACTGGAAGAGTATGGCTCCTGCAACAACCTGCAGATTTGTTTCAGGAACTCCGTGAGTGAGTCTGAGCACCAGAGACAAAGAACACCGGCTGAAGCCTTTCCCAAGGCTGCTAACACATCAACCCTGGTGTCTTCCGTCATGGGACTTTGTGGGCTGGAGTTCACGTTCATCCGCAGGGCTTGCTTTCAACAAAATCATGAGACAGGTGTGGAAGTTGTCCTTGCCTCCTACCCAACATTTTTCTTATGTGTCATCTGTCTGTCAGATCCCTCTCTACCTCTTCCCTGGACAAAACACAAGGGACTTCTTCAGGGAAGGGTAGAAGGGACTGAAGAATAAGTAGCCCTGAAATTCAGCATTCCAAACCTTGGCCATGAGTTAGGGGGGCCAGTGGGAAGGCAGTGACCTGCCCACGACCTCATCACAACTCTGGAAACCTATCCTTGATCAAAGCAGTCAGAGAGCCCTTTCTCTTTACGTTCTGGCCCTCACAAAGGAGGGTCTAGAAATGCCCTCAGCACAGTATCCTGCCTAAATGCTTTTCCATCTTCCAAGTCACGCCCCTCCCGTTCCCTGAGCTGTGTCTAGCTCATTTGGCTTTGTGCATGGGACTCTGCAGCCCAGGGCTTTTCCAGAGAAATTCTACAAAGCTCTGATGAGTACTCGGAGATCAGCTGGGCTTCCCCAGGGCGCCAGCTCTCTCCAAAGAGGATTAGGTGAAAATAAGTCATGTTTAGCTGGTGTCTACTTTGCTTTTAACTGATCACAGGAATTCATTTTCCTGTACTGCTCCCCGCAAACCACAGAACGAGGTCCCACTAGCCAGTCTTGAGAGCCCCAGCTGCCAAAGCTCAGATGAGCATAGAGTTCAAATAAGATTTCTAGCCTTGGATGGCCCATACCCTCTCTGCACATGCATACTCGTAGACAGATAGATACACATGTCCCCCCGCCTCCTATTCAAATATCACAAAGCCTGTCTCCTTTAAAGGTCCCTCAAGGGCTCCCGATGACCCTCACAAATGTACCAGGCAAAGTCAGCAAAAACCTTTAAACGGGTGGTGGTTCGTCGTTCCCCAAAGTCCCTACCGTTGGCTTTTTTTCTTTCATAATGCGTTCAACAGCCCGAGTGAGCCAAATGCTCTCCCCTTTCCAGACTCAGCAGGTTCCGAAAAATTGCTGTGTGGTAGCGGGAACTCGTAGAACTTTCCAGAAGAAAGAATCGAATGGGTCAGATCGTCTCAAATTTGTAAATATGTGTAGACCAATTGGAGTTCTAAAGGAGTCAGCATTTGAGTTTGCTAACTATGCCCAGAGTTCCAGGGAGCTGAGAGAAGGACCTCAGATCCCCCAGGAAGGCATTTTCCACATGAGCCAAAGGACAGATCTGAAACAGAAACTCAACCCAACCTCTGTAGTAGAGTAAAAGGCCCTTTGCAGGAAGGGACTAATTAATGAAATTGCCCATCTTTTCCCTAGTAAGACCTGCCAGGAAAGGGCTTCATTAGCAGCAGGCTTCTTGTCGTCGTCGTCGTCGTCGTCATCATCCTCATCATTACTAGGGACAAGACTAATGGCAGTGTTCATCGTGGGGTGACTACAAAAAAATATTGTTAATGCCACCTCTGAGCTGCCATTTCAACTGTTGAAGTTGGGCCATCCTGAATCACTGTTCCCATGGCAACTGGAAGTCAGTATACCGCTCATCATAGATGGGGAAGGTACCCCTGTGTTACCGTTGCTGGGGCAAAGTGCAAGTATTTTATTTATATCCAAGCTGAGGGAAGATGCATTTGGTAGTCCTTTTGAGAAATGTGGTCGTTAGACGACGACAGAGACCCTTCTGAAGCCCTGAAAATATGTTTTAAAAAGCAGCTCAGCTCAAAGCATCGTACTCGTGAGTCATAATGGCTTCAAGGCCGGTGAAATTTTAATACTCTACTCTTTGCCGAGAGAGATCTGACAGAGGGGATTTTTTTGTTTTTAAATCACTTAGTCTCAGCAGTGAGGTGACCAGGACAAAGAGAAGGAACGATGGTGAACTTCAAAATTGCTTTAAGAAAAGATTTCACTGAACATTCACAAGATGTAGTCTGTTGTTAACACAACAATGGGTCGGATTTGTGGCTTTTGAAGTGAGTGTCTATTAGGATTAATTTGAACCCAAACGTTTTCTTACTGG
Source organism: Rattus norvegicus (assembly GCF_021556685.1). Classification (NCBI taxonomy): domain Eukaryota; kingdom Metazoa; phylum Chordata; class Mammalia; order Rodentia; family Muridae; genus Rattus; species Rattus norvegicus. Next base: position 18,090,707 of record NC_141550.1, on the reverse strand, counting down.
AAGAAAATCCTTAGATGAGAGTAATCGTGAAAGAAAAAAAAAAAAAAAAGAAGGTGTTTGTAAAAATTATCAGAAGTAGGGGCTGGGGATTTAGCTCAGTGGTAGAGCGCTTACCTAGGAAGCGCAAGGCCCTGGGTTCGGTCCCCAGCTCTGAAACAAAAGAACCAAAAAAAAAAAAATTATCAGAAGTCAAAAAAATGGCTCAAGTAACAGAAACTCACCAGTTAGATTAGCGTATTTACCCTTCTAGCTTAAAAGAGCCTTGTATTGACACTGGAGTGAAGTTAACCTGGTCTTCCTATTTCTAGTCTAGCAATGTGCTTTTGAAAATGTATAAAATCCATCCCCTCCTTACGTATCAAGAAGTCAAATCCAGGTCGGCAGAGATAGGAACTTCTCTGAACAGATAGGAAGACAACAGGAAATTAGAGAAGAAATTCGTAAACAAGAATATTAATATTATTATTGACTCAAGACCACATAAAACTGAATCCCTCTTTTCAGGGACGTTTCCTTCAGGCAAAGTATTCTCCCATTCCACAAATGGGCAAAAAGCCAAAAGGAATGGGGGCAAGTAAAAAATCTTGCAAATGGGAGGGAACTCTCAAGTGGGAGAAGACTATACATATGTAGGGGATGGGGTGAGTGGATGGGAATTCTACTCTGTACTTAATTTCACTGTGAATACAAAATTGCTAAATAAATAAATAAAATAAAATAATAAAATCCAAGGCCAGTCACGACAATACTCACCTGTCATCCCAACCTTTAGCAAGAGAGGGTTGCTGCAAGTTTAAGGCTAGCCTGGGCTACAGGGAGTTCCAAACCGTGCTATTGCAATATGAGACCCTGTCAATAAAAACCCCCTCTATAATAACCAAATCAAAAGGTCTGTAATCTAAAACAATGCCAGCAACTAAGAAGTGAACAGTTCCACTCCTAACTTTTTTTTCCATCCCTTAAAGACTTACCTCAGGGGAAATGAAATCAGGGAAGGGTGATATGAAGCAAAAGGAGGGAATGGGCTGCTTCACTACATGTCTGCTCTGAAGAAACTGCCCCAAAACCCGAGGGGACCACTCCATATGAATGGCATAGGAGATGGAGTGAGTCTCAGTCTAGGTTTATGGACCAAATTCCCAAGACAAGCAGCACCCCAAACCTCTAACTACCACCTCCGCTGGGCATCTCCTTCCCACGGACCCCCTAGCCATGATGTGTGCATTATTTTTCTCACGGCTGTGACCAACTATCCGGTGAAGAAGCATCTTAAGGAAGCAGGGCTGATTTGGGCCAGCAGTGTGAGGATGTAGCCCACTGCTGTGGGCAAATCACAGGAAGAGGAACAGCTCACAGCTGTGGCAGCAGGAATAGGAGGCTGCCTGCTCACCTCTCAGCAGCCTGTCAGCCTCAGCGCCCACCCTACAAAGAACCGCTTCTTCTGGCTAATCCCCACCTCACAAAACAGCACCACCAGCTGGGGATTGCATGTTCAAACCTGTCCTCCCGTGAGAGAAATCAAACCACATAACACACCAGGCCCTACAAGAAGCAGGGACTAAAGCATTCTGCTTCCAGACTGTGGCTCAGAAAGGAAAACACTGATCTCCATTCTGGCTGCAAGAGACTACAGGACTCAGGTATCCATGTGTTATGAAGATGTACAGTGCACACCAAAAAGAAATGAGCGCGATCCAAAGAATCAGCACGGTGGCTGCAGACAGTGCGGGAACAAAACACTGTGCAAAGTAGAGGGCACAGGCTGGCGCTTTGCGTTAATTTCCATTGCTGTAAGGATAATACCCGGTACCTAAATCTAAATAGGAGAAAGGTTTAATCAGGCCTCGATCGGTTGAGTTCATTGCTGTTGGTCCCAAGGCAAGATAGTTGATGATGGCAGGAGTGTCTGATAGAATCAGAGCTGTAAGAGATTGAGGTACCAGAATCGTCTTCAAGGACACCAATAACCTAAAAGCCTCCCATTAAGTCCCACTACTTTCTTAGGCAATATCCCTTCAAGCTGGGAAGCCAGTCCCTCCCACACGGGCATAGGGGAGTCAGCCCAGATCCAAACTATAGCACTCTTGAAGGAAATGAATTTAGGGCACAGAAACAAATGCCCCATGGTGATTTGATCAAAAGATAACATCTGCTAGAACACTGACAGGGATATTGTGGTGGTTTGAATACGCTTGGCCCAGGGCTTGAAGTGATGGCTCAGCGGTTAAGAGCACTGACTGCCCTTCCCAAGGTCCTGAGTTCAATTCCCAGCAACCACACGGTGGCTCACAACCATCTGTAATGGGATCCGATGCCCTCTTCTGGTGTGTGTGAAGACAGCTACACTGTACTCATACATGAAATAAATAAATCTTTTAAAAAAGAATATGCTTGGTCCACAGGAAATGGCACTATTAGGAGAGGTGGCCTTATTGGAGGAAAGGTAACCTTGTTAGAGGAAGAGTGACATGGTAGAGGGGTGTGTGTGTGTGTGTGTGTGTGTGTGTGTGCTCAAGTCTGGCTAGTGTGATCAAGACCCTTCGCCTGGCTGCCTGTGGAAAACACTCTCCTCCTGGTTGCTTTCAAATCAGGAGGCAAAACACTCAGTCCCTCTGGCCCCACATCTGCCTGCATGTTGCCATGCTTCCCACCATAATGATAATGGGCAAACCCTCTGAACCAGTAAGCCAGCCCCAAATAAATGTTTTCTCTTATAGAGTTGCCTTGGTCATGGTGTCTCTTCACAGCCATAAAGCCCTAATGAGACAGATATCAGATAAATTTTGGAGATCTTTTAAGAACAAAGTGACAAAGCCATGAGAAGGAAAGAAAAGGCAGAGTAGAGTTAAAGAGAATCAAGAAATAAAAGGCTATGAGTGTGAAGATATATGTGTTAGAAACGGTATGCGTGGGGCTGGGGATTTAGCTCAGTGGTAGAGTGCTTGCCTAGCAAGTGCAAGGCCCTGGGTTCTGTCCCCAGCTCCAAAAAAAAAAAAAAAAAAGAAAAAGAAAAGAAAACGTCTAGAAAAGAAAAAAAAAGAGCAAATCTATCCTAAGCAATGTAACTTAGGAAATTCAAAATGCAAACAGGGTTCAGGTAAGCAGTTAAACTCCAACAATGAAGGAAGGCAACCTTTAACCAGAATAAGCAAGTTTCCTTCAAGGAAGAAAAGCATCCAGCTCAGATCCAAAGCAGTGCTCTCAGAAAATGGGCCTTGGAGACAGCCCAGGTGATAAAGGTTGTCTGGTATTTTTGTAAAACATCAATCTTTGAAACATCTTACATTTAAAAAGAAAAGAAAAGAAAAATGGGCTAAGGCGAGGGAGATGGTTCGGCCAGTAAAGTGCCTGCCCTGCAAACGTCAGGACCTGTGTTTGGATCCCCAGAAACCACTTAGAAAGCTAGACATGGCAGCCCATGTCTGCAACCTAGCCTTGTTAGGGGCAAAGTGCAAGTTAGAAGCTAAGAGACAAGTCCTTAAAGACTATTGGCTAGCCAGCCTCTCTGAACTGATGCGCACCAAGTTCAGTGAGAGATCCTATCTCAGAAAGTAAAGCTAGAGACAATAGAGGAAGGCATTCACCACTGACCTTGAGCCTTCACACACACACACACACACACACACACACACACACACACACCACACGCACGCACGCACGCACGCACTTGCACATAAGTGCATGTGGACCAATGCACACAGATACACCACACATATGCGTGTATGCAGACACATGAGCGCTCGTGCACACAACACCATACATTAGCTGGTTTAACTTACTAAAACAGCGATGTGGCTTTTCTCAAAACAGAAGTAATATGCTGAGTAGCTAACTAAGGTTAATTATGGATGGTATAGATATTTTTTAAATACTTTTGCTATCCTTAATTAGAATTATTTAATTATGAATAGAGGATGAGGAAAAAAAGACTATATGGTCTAGGACATTCTCACTTATACAAGTCCTTTGTGTTGGTGGTTGGGACCACTCTTCCGGAGTCCCCATGGCACTGAAAATCAATCTTCATAGTCACCCACAACTACTGGCTTCATGCAGATGGCTTAAGACTGCGTCTCTTCCACTAGAACATGAGGAACAGATTTGGGGCACACTTAGAAAAGAAACAGAGGGAAGACACAGTTTGAAAACTTTAATGGCCAAACTTTTGGGTGGGGGCTGGGGGAAGGCAGGATCCCACCCTGAAAATTACTTGTTGTGTAGGCCAGGCTAGCCTCAAACTCACAGAGGTCCACCTGTCTCTGCTCTGTGAGTGCTGGGATTTAAAGTGTGTATTCCTATGCCCACCCATGAGTCGAGCCTTTTAAACAGCTTGAGATACAATTCGTATATCCTAATATGTACACTTTTAGAGAGTAGGATTCTGGAGGTTTTTAATATAGTCAGTAAGATGTGACACTCTTCAACTCTGTCTGATTGGAGAACGATCCCCCCCCCCCGCCATGTGGGGGGGGGGCGTGGGGGCAGGGTTTAAGATTATTTGGAAGCATGTGGATAGGTATTCATATGAATGCAGGTGCCTATGGGGACCAGGAGACAATTTCAAGTATAGGTTCTCAAGAGCCATCCACCTTGTTTTCTGAGACAAGATTTCTCACTGGCCTGGCCTGGAGCTCACCAAGTAGGCTAGGCTGGCTGGGGAGCCGCAGAGATCTGCCTGTCTCTGCCTCCCCACCTCTGGGATTTCAAGTACCCCACTCCCATGCCTAACTTTTTCTCACGGATTCTGAGTGCCTGACTCCGGTCATCCTGCTTGTGCAGAAAGCGCTTTACCCACTGAGCCACCCCAGTCCTCACTGCAAAACATTTTAACCCCAAAAGAAACCCTCTGTGGTCCATCAGCAATTTCCTCTCCCCTCCTCCTCCCGCGCCCCCTCCCACCCTTCATCTCTACAGGTCTGCCTATTCTGGGAATTTCTCATAAATGAGATCACACTGGACTGGCGTGCTCTTTTGTAACTGACTCTGGTCACTCAGCATAATGTTTCTGAAGCCTTGCCTGTGTCACAGCCCGTGACAGCACTTTGTTTTCAAAGGTGCACAATGCACCGTCTCGTGGCTCAGTAGCTCTTTTAAAAGTCCCATTAATCGGTTGGTGGACAGTTGGCTGTCTCCACATTTTGGCTAGTATGAATAATGTCGGATTGTTATGCATTTACAAGCTCCCCTGTGAACATATGTTCCCATGCTTTAATATTCACTGCTGAGGCGGGATGGGGGGATGAACCATACATGTGTTTGATACTTGTTTCAAACAGAGCCCAAACACTGAAACTGTTGCCTTCTTTTCTGTCCGCAGGCGGAAATGGTACATGGTGCTTTCCAGGCACAGCGTGCTTTTCTTCTCATGGTCTCTCAGCACCAACAACCCCAGGAGGTAAGAGGGTATCATAATGCACGGACTGCCGACTGAGTGGGCAGAGTGAGACATCAAATAAATAAGACAGCAGAAGAGTCTTTTCCTTGTAGAAATACCTAGCCGTGTGTCAATACCACCTCTAATGGAGATGACAGTGTGGCATATCTCCCCTCTTTCTAGCCTTGGTGACAAATGTAACATATACCGACAACTGTGTGTGTGTGTGTGTGTGTGTGTGTGTGTGTGTGTGTGTGTGTGTGTAACACACCTAATTGAATGACAAAAGGCCCCTGTGATGTATCTTATTACCAATATATTAATGGTTTGACACACCTGTTTGAATGACAAAAGGCCCCTGTGATGTATCTTATTACTGATATATTACGATTTGACAATTGATGCCACCACTTTAAAGGTCGATTTACACATGTCACCTCTACGTCTTGTTCTTTCCTATTTTCATGATAAAGAAAATGCTTACACCGATTTTTAGTTCCAACTTTGTGTTGATTTATTATCGGACTGTTAACAGTTACAGGTAGCTTCTGGGCAAGGGGTGGGACTTTGCCCCTCCAACCCCAATGCTGGGATTTTTGTCTGATTTAAACTTGTGAAAGTCTGGTACCGCCTGGAAATTCCGTAATTACTTACTTTTCTTGTTGCTGTCACCAAGTACCTGACAGAGGCAACTTAAGGAAGGTAGGATTGATTTGGGCTCATAGTCTGAAGGTACAGCCCATCACGGCAGAGAAGGCTTGGCGGTAGGAGCATGAGGCAAGTGGTTACGTGGATCCCGATGGGAAAGAGAAATGGATACTGGTGCCCACTTAGCATTCTCCTTTGGGATTCCTAAAATCCCAAGTTCAGTGTCATAGAACAGTGCTACCCACATTCAGTGTCTTCCTCCTCAGTTAAATCTCTCTAGAAAAAAATCTCACAGACACACTTAGAGATGTGTCACCTAGGTAATTCCAAGTGTAATCAAGTTGACCTTGAAGATGAGCCATCATCCCAAGTACCAGTGTGTGGGTTGTACCACAAGGAGTTCCTATTTAATTAGTCCAAGGAATGAGCTTGGCTTTGAGTAGGAGGGCTCCCCAGGTGACTCTAACTTGTCAATGGAGCTATAAATCCCTCCTGAGATGGACATGCCTCTTCCTTCTTTGTAAAAGAAGAGACTACCACAAAACCTGGGCGAGTCTGAAAGCGTGGAAATACTCCATGCTCCAGTCTTTCCCCTCGGCCTCTTCAACCCTAGCCTGGCAAAAGAGAAAATGACAGCCCTATGCCTTCTGGACTCTTTACCTTAGCCTTTCTTCTTTGACTGACTAGGAAAAAGTGGTTTCCATTGAGTCCGAGGTAGAGAAGAACTGACTTTTCTGCCCAGTGCTGCACTCTGTGGATGCTCTAAGCCTAGAACAAGAATCTTATCCATTGGCTCTACTACTTAGCACTGAAAAAAAAATCAATCTGTAAATGTCAGATAATGAACTAATGAACAAAAGGATGGGGCTCGGGTGTGGCTGGGTGGTAGAGCATACATTCAGCACGAGTGAAGCCCAAGCATCAGTCTCTAGCACAAGAAAGAGGAAGCAAGGGATGTGTCCCCATGAGCTGAGGCACCAGGACTTTGGCATTCCAAGACGATCCATGCTCAAGTATATTAGCTTAGTGTAAGGGGGAGTGTCTACAGTTTCCCCTTCTTGCTCTGCTGAATTCTTGGTTAAAAAAAAAAAAGGTAGAAAGATGGTTTTAAGCTCCTGGTACAGCGATGCCCAACCGCATTGGCAGGTAAAATAAAAGCTGAGTTGTTGTTGCTTTAGTACCCACTTCTCTCTCTGACCCGGGAGTTCTTCTACTCCCTTTTCCTCTTAACGCAAAGCACACTATTCCGGAACTTCATCTGACAGAAAGGCAGATCAAGGAGGTCACCATCACAGCAGGGAAACATCCTGTAGCCATGTGTTGCTCCCCCCTGTGTGTGCTCTGCAAGAGGCGCCATAAAAAGTATTACCACAGTGAAAATGGCTCAGAAGCTGTGACCTACCTGGCCCTCTGTGTTGTGATTTCTTCCTTGCTCCAAGAGGGAGGGAATACTGCTGTAATTTCCCCTCTTGCCGACCTCCAGCAGAGCTTCTCAAAGCTTTGGTGGGCGTGCGAATCCCCTAAAGGGATGTCAGGTCACAAGTGGGCCACATTTACACAGTTTTCAGGTCAGTAAGTCTGGAGTGTTTACCAGGAACCCACAGTTCTAAAGTGTCCCAAATTAATGGGGAGCCTGCCGGTCCAGGCTGACTTGTGGCTGTGTAGCGTGCTCTCCCCATTATGCCTCAAGCTCAAATTCATTTCACCCAGAGAACTTGCTGGTAGGTGAACAAAACGAAATAAAAGGACGTAGACATGACTACACCTAAACTATGAAGATTTTTATTGTAAATATAAGGGAGAAAGCAGGCAGAGGGAAGAGTTCAGGCTGAGCATGGCCGGCAGACTAAACCGGACTGCCAGAGAAGATATGGGGAGGGAGAGCAAGAAAGATGCTTCCTACCAAAAGCGTCCACCCGGACCACGAGGCCAAGAAACCAGCAAAGCCAAAATGGCTGGATATTATAGATAGATCAAGCTAGGGGAAGGGAAACCCAAACCCTGGAAGGGAGAGGTTTAGGATATGGGGTGGGATTAGAAGTGCTAGAAGGAGCCACCGGCACTGAGAGATGCTGGGAGAGCTGGGAAGAGACACGGGAACTGAGGGATGCTGGGAGAGCTGGGAGGAGTCACAGCTGCTGAAGGATGCTGGGAAAGCTGGCCAAGGTCCGCTTTGATAAATTAATAGGCACCTCAGACATTTGTCCTGGGTTTCTGAGACCTAGTGGTGGGATATATTGTCTAGTTCATTAGGTTCTGGTGTGGGGCACAAGGCTGTAACAGGTCCACTATGGTTCAGCACTGCGGGTCTGTTCCTACATTTCGAGCGGTAAGACTCAAGCCCTTGCTGCCAGAAAAAAGCAGAATAGATTGTTAGGCTGTCCGAGTCTTAGGGACTTAGAAGAGCAGAGGTCTGCTTCTTAGGAACCCTGGGTGACTACGACACATGTGTAGAACCAGAGGCCAACTTGATGTGTGATTCCTCGTGAGCCTTCGATCCTGGTTCTTTTGTTTTGTTTTGTTTTTTTGTAAGATACAATCTTTCATCAGCTTAGGGCTCATCAATTCCTCCGAGCTGTCTAGCCATTGATCTTCAGGGTTCTGACTGTCTCTGCCTCCCACATCACCACACCTGAATTGTTTTGTTTTTATTAATTTTTAAACACGGGTTCCAGAGGTGAAACTTGGGTCCTTATGTATACAGCAAACACTTCACCTACTGAGCTGTCTCCCCAAGTCGGAAATGATTTTTTTTTCTTTAATTTGAGTTTGGGGCATGAAAGGGAAATGTATCTCAGGGCAGGAGAAGCTTCCTAAGAGTGTGTTCTGATTCGCTAATAAAGGTCACCAAAGCAGAGTAACCATGAGCAAGCCCGAGAAGCTCACTTAAGACTCTGAGCGAGGGAACTAAGTTTGTGTGGTGGTGTTGGACGTGGAAACTGGGGCCTTGTCTATGCTGGGTAAGTGCTCTGCAAAGTTAGCAACATCCCCAGACAGGCCACCAAGTTTGTGGGAATTTGTCCTGCAGCACTAAGAACTAATTCAGGCGGATTTGATTGCCTTCTTTCTAGACTCTAACACAGGCTTCTGCACAGACCAAGATGTGCTTCATTGTTCTTCCACCAACCCCTCTATCTACTCCAGAATAAGCTGGAGAGTGGGCTCCTCTAGAGCCCTGACTGACAAGATGATGCTCAATTCCCAGTTTCTTTTTCTCATTTTGGAAACGTGTAACTGCTCTCTCACATTCTCTAATCTTAAAGCTTTTCTGTTTTCTTTTTTCAACCATGGCCCATAGAAAAGAAAGCATTGCTTCACCATTGCCTTAGTTAGGATTTCTGTTGCTGCAACAAAACACCATGACCAACAAGCTAGCTGGGGAGGAAAGGGTTTATTTGGATTATATTCCCATATCGCCATTTTTCATCTAAGGAAGTCAGGACAGGAACTCAAACAGGGCAGGAACCTGGAGGCAGGAGCTCATGCAAAGACCGTGGAGGGATGCTGCTTACTGGCTTGCTCTCCATGGCTTGCTCAGCCTGGTTTCTCATAGAACCCAGGACCACCAGCCCAAGGGGGACACCACCCACAATGAACTTGGCCCTCCTGCATCAATCACAGATTAAGAAAATGCCTTACGACTGGAACTTACAGGGGTATTTCTCAGCCGAGGTTCCCTCTTTCCAGCTTGTGTCAAGTAGACATTAAGGCCAGCAAGCCCAGCTGTCCACCTTCACAAAATAACAGTGGTTCTTCTTGTGTGCACAGCATTCTGATCATTTCCTCTTGTTTCATCCTATTGGCTCTGAGCTTTCATTGATGGTCTTTCTGTTTTCAAGTCTGACTCTGACCCCCTGAATCAATTTGACAACCGCCTTAAAACTCAAAAGTACCTGTATGTATAAATGTGTTGAAGTATCATTATTTTACCCTAAATAAGGTATAATTTTTATGTTCTTACCTATCCATTAAGGAAATGAGTGTGTGTGTGTGTGTGTGTGTGTGTGTGTGTGTGTGTGCGTGTGCGTGCGTGCATGCATTTATACTTGGGTGCCTATTTTCTTGATACAGTTTCATAGAAGCCAGACTAATTCTGAGTTTGCTATGTAGTCGAAATTTGCCTTGAACCCTTCATTCCCCCGCCTCCACTTCTCTAATGCTGGGTGTCCCACATAATACCAACCTCCAGCTCGAAATCTGAGAATTTTCAAGAGCAGAAACTTTGGACTTGGCCCACCCTGACTTGAATTCCAAAGTCTTGTACACATTAGCTCCCCTAATCCAAACATGAGAATAATAAACTGTCTCATGTCTTCAACTGTTGAGAATCCTGGGTCTTTTTCTAAGGAGCTACTGGAGAATTAGCCAGGTTAAATCCACCTGGTGTTTCAGCCAAACCAAGTTGTCAAGTAGCCCACCCTGGCTATGGCAAATTAAAGCTTCTAAGCCATGTTTTCTCCTCTTTGAAGTATGGGTAATAATCCCTAGAGTCATGAGGACTAGATGAGAAAAAGCAGGACAGGGTCAGGTGACTTAGAGTTAGGTGTTAGTCGGTACAGTTCAACCGTTTTAGCAAGAAGTCACCATATTGCAAAAGCTTACCAGAGTAACCCTTTCCTTCTCAGAGACGGTCTACTCCAGCCTATGTTATAGTTCACTCTTTGGTCATTCAAGGAGTGGGCATCTTCTCCCTCGAGTCAGTCCTCTACCATTGTTAGGTCCTCAGCTTTGACTTAGGGGAGAATGCGGGATTCCTTCCTAGGGTGTTTTAATGGGCTGGGCTGGAAGCATCTTAGGTCACCTTCGTTTAGACTTGTGGCTATTTCTAGCTGCAAAAGAAAGTTAGAAAATTTAATCCACCAGTATGCACAACATTTCCGGCATCTAAGACTACCAGAGTAGCTCTCTTGATCTGGCTGCAGAGAAGTCTTTCAGAGAGTATATGTGCTGTTTTTCCAAACTCCTAAGAGTTTTCTAGACTAAAACTTCATTACCCCAGCCATCCAGAGAAAGAATTAAAAAAAAAGGGGGGGGGTATCTGCTGTTATAGTTGCCTTTCTCATTTCTATAACAAAATATCTAACAAAAGCCACTTAAAGACAGATTGAGGGATTTGTTTGGCTCTAGATATGACAGTGTAGTTCATCATGGGGGTGGGGAAAGGGAAAGGGAAGGGGAGTGGGGGATGGGATGCCACCACCCATATCCAGGTTGGGTCTCCTCTTCTCAGTTAAGTCTTTCAATACTTCCCCTGTACGCTCAACGTGGAGGCTCCTAGATGACTCCAGATCCAAAGGACAATGAAAATTAACCATCACGACTTTTAAAAAAAAATCCAGCAGATGACGGCGTTTGTTGCATTTGCACACAAATAGAGCTGTTTCTCCAGGAATACTTTGTAGCCACTTTAAGCACAAGTAGTTGAGTCCAACCTCATCTGCCCGTGGGTCATAAGAAGTCACATTATTGCCCAATATTTCATAATGCCAAAGTAGTCATGTGGCTTTGATCTCAGAGCGTGTCTGGGGTAAATTACTTGGTGTTCGTGGCAGGTCTGGAAATTGTAAGGGAAAAGCAAATGAGTGAACAAGGCCAAACTCTAAAGTGTTTCTTATGTCCATGCCCAGAAAACGTCACAGCATAGCTGCTAAGTGTTCTTGAAGGACTTAGCCACGATTAGTTTCATTAAGTTCTGCTGTCAGGGCCCATGTGACAGAGAACACCATGCGACAGATAAATAAAATTAGGATTTTTTTTTTTTTTTTGGTGGCAGCAGCAGGAAGGGGGGGGGGGGTAGCCGGGTCTCAGTAACCGTGCTAGGCAGATTGACAAGCAAGCCCCTAAAGATCCTGTCTCTGTCCCCTCAACACTGATTACAGGTACACAGCGCCATACCTTAGTGCTTCCAGAGTGCTGGGGGTCTGAGTCCAGCTACTCTTGTGTGTGCACGGCAGGTAACCAAATGAGCCATCTGCCAGCCCGTATTTTAATGGGTTTTAAAATACATAATTTCTTACATTTATCTTGAAAACCAAAAATATAAAACAACCCCGTAAGAGAAATTTTTAAAAAGTAACCCCTGTCCGTGTCTTATCTGTGCCACCATACTCCATTGTGCCTTTATGTCACGATGTGGTCTGAATGGACCGTTCTGGGGAGGAGCAGCTCAGAATCTAACCAGTGGCCCTTTCTCAGATCCGTGCAAGATGCTCATTTCGTAAATACATTCCCGTCGCGACAAACTCGAAGACGCCCGAGGGCAGTAACGCATGCTTCGAATTTCTGTAGAAGCATGCAAAATAAATCGCGTATATATATGTGTGTGTGTGTGTGTGTGTAACAGGTCCAAATCTGCCTTCCACATAGAAGCTGGTGAGTATTTGGTTTTGGTCTAGTTTGAAGCGGTATCTGGCTGTGTATTCTTGGCTGCCCTGGTACTCACTGTATACACCAGCTTGACTTCTAAGTCATGATGATTCTCCCACCTCGGCCTCCCCAGTCCTGGGATTATAGGCATACACCACTCTGCCTGGCTCAGTGGCTTGATTGTTTTCTAGCCAGCAGCCTTATGGGTAGGGTTCCACGTTTTAGGCAGAGACATAAGCAAAAAGAAGCCTCTGTTTTTCGTATTCGTTTCGTTTATGCGCACGGCACGAAAGTGACCTTGCCAGTTGCACCCGGCTAGTGATTGAAGGCTGCCGCCCTCATTGGCCGGAGATGGGGGTTAATGAAGAATGAAACACCCTAGAAGGAAGCGAGAGATGTCGGTTGTGTGATATCATCGGGGTCTGCTGGAGTTGACAGCCTGAAGTTAAGCAGGCAGGACTGAATCCTAACAGGAAAGCTAATCACCGACTTATCAGGATGCGGGGAGGAGGCTGATCTAAAAAAACGAGAGAGCGAGAGAGAGCGGTGCTGACAGTCTTCGCCCAGACTGTTTGCTTTAGCAGCATAAAGCGGTGGTGAGCTGTGAGCTCTGACTGGGACTGGTAGCATTATAGCTATTTGGAAGCTCACAGCTTGTGGAGGCAAAAAGGATTTGCTAAGATCCTGTCCCGCTGAACTGTCACTCGGGGTGGCTTTGTCGTTGTTGTTTTTAATCTGATAAGGCACATTAGCTCATCTCTCTTTGTGTAAGACCCGAATCAGATAATGAACGTCTGTCCAAAGGAAGTGAGGTGATTAGCACAGGCTGCAGATCTGGGAGATTATCTGAGGGGTGAAGGTTCATAGAGAGAGAGAGGTTGTCCTTTGTTTCAACTCTCTCACTCCAAGTTTGTTAGAATTTCAGACAGCTTCGGTGATAAATACCACACAATGGATAAAACCGCATTTATTTGACTGAGGCATTTTTTTTCTTCATTATCCTTTTCTTGTTTCATGTCAAGATCACTTTGAATTCTTTATAAAATAATTATCAGCTGCTTATCATTCTTTACTGAAAAAAAAAAAAAAAAAAAAAAAAAAAACGAAACACCCTCTTGCCGGCCATCGTAAACCCGGTATCAAAAAGCTGGAAGGGTTACAAGATCACTCTCAAGACCTGAATCAAAAAAAAAAAAAAAAATCAAATTTAAAAAGAAGTTGCTGACTCATTCACCAAATCTTAGCTGCCTTGGAAGAGCCTGCTGGGGCCTTTTCCTCAGATGTGCCTCTTGGCTGCTGCTTCAGTAAGCCCTAACTGAAGTGGTCTTTTCTGGACAGAGTTTTCATCTTCTTACAACGCTGTGTATGTGAACCGTGCCAGGCGGGGAGAAGGGAGTTCCAGCTGGCATTCCGAGCTGGATGTGCTGTCATAAATTAGCTAGCCAGGGCGCAGTCCGTGACTTTTTATGGTCATGTTCTATATTTGTATGTGCTGGGGAGGGGGGGGGGGGAGGATGGATCCCGTGAGCAAACCACCGTTTGATATTGATACGGGAGTTTTCACCCGTACCGTACTTTTTAAGTCAGCTCTCGATGGATAATGCGGCTTCTCTTGAGTTCTGAAGTTAAAAAAAAAAAAAAGTCGTCCTGAATAAACTTTATATAATTGTCTTCAGAATGAGACAAACTGCTATACATGCAGCTCATTGAGATGCGCTGTGCCTTCCAGAGAGTCTCACAGATACGTTCCCAACACGAGCCAGGAGAATGAGGACCAAAATTCCTTTTACACGTTTTTTTTTTTTAAACTTATTTCCTGACTTGGATGATAGAGGATCTTTGCATCCGTTTGTTTGGGAGAGATCGAGAACTTCTCAAACCAGTTGAGAGAGAATTTTTGAGAAAGAGAGAGAGAGAGAGAGAGAGAGAGAGAGAGAGAGAGAGAGAGAGAGAGACTATTTATTCTTTCCCTTTCTATTCTGCATGTCTCTTCCCCCGGCATAGCTTAACATTTAGTTGCTGGTGGCAAACGCCTTGAGAATCTCTCCCCCGCCCCCAGCTTGGGTATTTATTCCCTTTTGTAAACAATAGAGGAAAAATGTTTTTGTCAGGCCTTGTGAGTTGACCGTGATGGGAGTCATGCCTCCATATCTGGAATCACTTCTGAGGTGGATGTGCCTGTGAGCAGTTCCTTTCTATCTCTGTACGTCTCTCTTCAGACTCCAGCCCTCTTTAATCTTCAACCCAGCGAGTCCCTTCTCTGAGCTTTTTTTTTTTTTTTTAAACAAACAGCTATTGGATGCCTGTCAGAGTCAGTGCCTTTAGCTCTTGTACGTCATCTATTATCTCATGTGTGGGATTCTGGTCCTCTGTGAGAGAAGGACGCTGGTAGTGTGATTTTCATGGTCCATGCAGTCCTGTGTTTTGGACTGACAAGACAGCTTAGTACGTAAAGCCACTTGCTGCAGAACCTAATGACCTGAGTTCAATCCCTGGAAGGAGAGAATTGACTCAAGCAAGCTGTCCTCTGAAAAACGTTTAGCACATGTGCACATGCCTGTGCATGCATGCGCGCAAACACACGCACACACACACACACACACACACACACACACGCACGCACGCACACACCAAATAAAATGTAATACACATTTTAAACAAATTCCTGTATTTTGCAAGTTATCTCAATGTTACCACCAGTAAGCTTTAAACCCCATCACCAGCACTCTTCAATCACTAAGGAACATATGAGTACCCTTTGTGTGTATGTTTGTGTAGATGTATGTGTTTGTTCACATGCATGTGGAAGCCAGAGGTTACCGTAAACTTGTCCCCAGTTCCTCTCCACCTTATTTTGTTGTATGTATACGGACTGTGTGTGCCTTTTGTCTGTGTGTTAGCATGCATAAGGGAGCATATTGTGTAAAAGCACATGAAGCCCCAAAGACTAGTTTGACATCAAATGTCCTTGGTCACGTCTCTCCTTTCTGAGACAGGGTCTCTTGCTGAACGTGAGCTTTGGAATCCAGCTAGTCCCAACTGCCGAGCTGTCCCTGTCACTGCCCTCTTGGGTACTGGAATTGCAGACACACTGCCACACTTGCCTGACTTGATGGCAATCCCAGCTCAGGTCTTCATGCTTGCACGGTTTTAATCCATGAAGTCATCTCCCTAGCTCTCCACCTTGTTTTTTTTGAGACAGTGTTTCTCACTGCACCTGCAGCCGCCTGATTCTGCTAAACTGACTCCCCTGCCTCCAGCCCTAGGACTACAGATGATACTATTCTATGTATCCACACCTCACCCGTCTGCAGGTGTTGCAAGCAGGAGTTCAGGTCCTCGGGTGCTATAAACATTTCATGGGCTAAGACACATCCCCAGACCCGTATCTGCCTTTTGGATTTCTTTCATGGTAGCCTTGAACTCCCTGGGCAGCTAGATAGTTAACTCTCCCTGTGTCCACACTAGTGACATGTTCCTGTGTCATTTGGGCAACATCTCCCAGTTAACTGTTCCATGCCTATTTTCTGTCTCCTCAACAGGACATGCTAAGAGCTTCAAGTACCTCCCAAGCTAATGTGTCTTTGTTGTTATGACACGCTGTGGTCTTAGCGATGTTCAAGTTTAATCCAAAATGACTCAGGGTCCTGGTCACATTAGATTGGTTTAAAGACTAAAAGCTGTGGTTAATGAACCACAGTGGCTCAGGCAGGGGAATGGAGCAAAGTGACATTTTTATTTAGTATCATCCAGTTGTCCGTAGACACACACACACACACACACACACACACACACACACACACACAAGAAAAACTGAAATTTGGAGGTGTATTTGGTAAGGCTCGAAATACAAGTTGAGGGTACGGCTGGGGAAATTGTAGCCTCATAATGACCACATAATGAGCCTTGAAAGACCGTTGCTCACAGGAATTTAGGTAAGGGAGAATTAGAAGGTGAACAAGCCCGTGATGCTTGGAAGGCACTTAAACTCCAAGAAGGACAACACTGTTTCCCTTAGGCCTCTTTTACAAAATGAGAGCCTCTGAGGGTGCCTCGGATGACTCTTCTAGACGAAGAGCGCTAACGATGACAAATGATCACAAGCAGATTTGGGCGACAGATGTAGCTCAAACACTGGGTGATTAGAGACTATAGGTTCTGGGAAAAGCATGCTGATTAAATTCACAAGGGCTGTGGGAATCCAGCTGGCCTGATATTTAAATGCTATAGGGGAAAAAAAAGTGCCAATTAAGGGGTTTCTTCCCTGTAAGGAGTCTTCATGTAAATTGTGAAAAGTGGTGCTTTCTTGTGCCGGTGAAATTGCTGTAAGTGTCCAATATCTGGCCTCCGGAGCAGGAATACTGCAGTTTGAACTACAGAAAAGGCACCACAGAACTTCAGTGTTTATCCCATCTCTGTGCAGACGCTCTCTCTCTCTATGGAATAATGGCCAGCACATCACACAAATTGGATTTAAACGAGTCAAGCAACGGGGGTCCCATCATTTTCTTTGGCTGAGCATCCTAGAGTAGAATTTGGACAGGATTCTTCTTGGAAAGTCATAAATTGGATTATCTTTTCCCACAGGGAGAGGGCTATAATTTGAAACTTTATTTTACCAGCTGGAAATAAAGCGCAGAGCAGCCCAACTCCACATCATAAAACCTAAGATACGATCAAACCTTTACAATGACTTAAAATAGGGAAGATTGCTCCAAGTCCTAGACACGGTTATAAACATACTAATCACGTTGGCGATTGGAGGCCCTTGTATACTGTAGCTGCATATTTGCTCATGAAAAGACCTGGGCTGGGGAGATGGCTTCAAGGATAGATGGCTTGCCCTGCAAGGTTGAAGATCTAAGGTCGAGCTCCAAGAACCTTTATAAAGCCAGGCACAGCAGTAAGCATCTGTAACCATAGTAATCCCGTGGAGAATAGAAGGTAGAGTTGGGAGAACAGCTAGAAACTTGTGAGCCAGCTAGTCTGGTGTATCCAGTGGAGAAAACAAAAAGACACCATCTCAAACAGGGTAGCTGTTGAGGAGTGATACTTGAGGTTGTCTTCTGACCTCCACACATGCCCCAGGCCTGTGGAGCTGGTCTCGCGATCACTCTCACTTGTGTTCTCTCCCACACACACATACAAACGTCTGAACCACCCCTAGTGGAAGGCATGTAACTCACTCATCTCTAACCAGTTATGGGACGCTTGCTGCAAGCTTTTCTTGCGCTGGTGCTAATTTCCGTTGATATAAAATGTGAGGTTAGGATACGTTTTCTGGACCATTCCTTCATGCACGTGGGTGTCCCCTGCTCACGCACAATCTGCAGTGTTCCCACTGCCAGAGCTCCAGGGTCGTTCGTGCCTTTCCCCTCGTCTCACATGTCAGTGACCCCCAGGGGTCCGGTCTCTACAGCTGGTGTGACTTTTCTTATTCTCTTTCTTTCCGTCAGGTGTGTGAGTTTGTCAAGAGCAGTCTGGACTCCCTGCTGTTGGCTGACTCAGGCCTTAGAGCAGACCAAACAAAGTCCACACAGTGAAAATTGAAAAAAGAAAGAGAAAAATCTGTATCATAAGTTTCCCATCTGAAACATATAATAATTTAGGGTGGAAAAGAGGACTCTGGGTTTAAGGGGTGCTTGCCACACAATCCCGGGGACCTAAGTTCAAACCCAGGACCTTCGGAACAAGCTAAGTGTTCCACAAATATTTGTAAGCTCTGAGGGATCTGAAGTCTTCTCCTGGCCTCCAGATTTATGAACACAAACACACACACACACAAACACACACACACACACACACACACACAAATAATAACTTAATATTGCTCTTCAGAATCCCAAAGGACTTTCTGTAGAAATTCCATTAATCATCAGCATCTTTAAAATCATTTTTCTTCAAAAGTTAGAACTCTTGTGTTTTGCTTTTTGAGGAAAATGGGGCTTGGTTTTGAGATCACCCTGTTATCCAGGATGATCTCAAACTCCTGAGCTCAAATGATCCTCCTGCCTCAGCCTAGTGAGCATGATAGGTGTGCAACCCTGTGGCTGGCTGTTTATCCTTATTTTCTGTCTGTGGTCAGCATCTCCTAGCCTAAACAGAGACATTAAAAAAAAAAAACATTCTGTAATTCCCCGATGCTGTCCCTGAGATAGAAGTGGCCTTTCCACAAGTAGCAACCAAAGAATCCCAGTATTGAGGTGTCTTTCCTGCAAGGTTCTCTGGGCTCAGGACTTCCTAATTTTCTATAGCTCAAGGCTTACACAGGAAGAGAGACGGGCCGGGGCAGCGGCAGCGGCAGCGTGCAAACATTACCCACATCGCCATGGTGTGTAGGAAGCCGTAAAGGAGGGAGGCTTGAGCCAATGGCATCCACCTCAGAAACCATTCTGCTCCTGCTTGCTTCTCTGTGTCTTTGTCCATCAGCCTCCAAGGCGGGAAAAGTGACGTGTAGGAGTTAATTATTAAGAAAGCAGTGTTGAAGGGCTGCCCACACTCTTGGAACATGTCAGCCAGCTGGCTTCATCGCCTTCGCATTTTTTTTAAACAGCGTTTTGAGTCAGGTTATCCTAAACTTAGTTGTTTCTGCAACATTGACTCTTCTGGCTCACATGTTTTCCCTGACATTCGATCGATTTAATCGTTGTCATATACAATGAGTAACCGTGGGCAGAAGCCCAGAAGCCTCGGGGAAGGGTCCATGTGACAGACTGTGATCGTCCTATACTCCTGAGCAATGAGTGCCTGCCCCGTGTTCAGTGCTTACAGCCGGGCCCAAAGCACACGTATTATTTACTTTTCTCTTTGCTCAGATAAAATACTCAACAAAAGCAACTTAAGGGAGAAAAGACTTACTTAGGTTAACAGTTTGGAAGTCATGTCTATTGTGGTAGGGAAGACTAGGAACAGGAACTTGGGGCCGCTGGTCAAATTACATCTACAGTCAGAAAGCAGCTCCCTTGAAGAATTTCTCTCCTGAACTACTAACTTCTTTAAGTATTTTTCCTCCTTTATATAATAAAACAATTCTATGTGGTCTACTCCAACCAGTTTCTTTCTCTGTCTTCCCCTCCTCCTATAGCACTCATTCCTTTAAGATGTCTTCCCTTACCATCAGAGAAGGCCCTAGCAAACCTGGTCTCTCCCTGATCATCTCCATTCATTTCCACAGGGCTAGTCACAGCTGCTGCTGATGCCCCCGGTGTGTGCGTCCAGGTAGAGGGAATTCTTCACTTTAAGTTCTGGTGTCCCACGTACATCTCAAATACTGTTGGTCCGGAAGCACACACAGCCCTCAGCCACTCTCTGTTCTCTTCCTTCACTCTCCCTAGTCATGAGACCCCGGGCTCCCTGCTGCTTGTTTTAGCATGCCCAGGACCCCTTGACTTTTTTCTCCTCCGTTCTGCCATTAGGTCCCTGTGTCCTGTTGGTGCACCCAGCCTGGAGCCCTTTGGGATCCCAAACCTTCCCTTCATACCCTTTATTTATTTATTCCTTTATCCTCCTTCTGAAAGGAAGAAAATAAAGTAGGGAGAAAGCAAAGAACAAAGGAAATAAAGGAAGCCAGAGAGAAAAGAAGAAAAATCTGGAGAAGGGAGAGAGGAAAGGCACTGGAGCCAGGGAAGAAGGGGAAGGGACGGCAGCTCCTTTGTAGCTTCAGATGAACTCGAGGGCAAGCTTGTTTATTTCAATCCTGAAATAAAGCACTCAGAGCAGAAAGCACTCCACCTCCCATCTGCAAACAGCGTGAAGTGGTCTTTGTCTGCTCCGGTCGGTCCCCAGCGCTCTCAGCAGCTATCACAAAACAAAGCAAACAAGCGGAGAACTCAGCTAATCTCTAATCCTGCTACCATTCCCACAGCCTGTGGGAAGCTTCCAGAGGGGGACGCTGGCAATGCTTTCAATTTACTGTTTGCCGCAGGCCTAGCGAACCACCCTCTCTAGGCAACCCAGATCCTCTGAGGGCGTACACTTTGCTGTGTGAAGGGAGGATGGGCAGAACATCCTTCTCCTCCTGGTCAATGACCTGTGTGTGTGTGTGTGTGTGTGTGTGTGTGTGTGTGTGTGTGTGTGTGTGTGTGTGTGTGTGTGTGTGTGTGTGTACGCACATACCTATGCTCAGAGAGCTCAACAAACCTTATGCTTCGCGTGTGTGCGTGCTTTGTCATTAATACTGAGCTGGCAGGGACCCGAGGCCTGGCCTTGCAAGCCTAGCAGGATTCACCAGGGGAAAGAAACTACAGATGGAAAACCCGCAGTATCTTCTGCTCTGGTATCACACGAGTTAGGTCTCAAACCTTTCCCAACCCAGCTACGGAAAATGACTTGGTACAAATCTATTTCTTCTGAACAACAGATTGTTGGCTTTTTTTTTTTTTTAATTCAGTGGGTTTCCTTTCTTTTTCATAATTAAATTGGAGCCGTCCGTATTGACTTCTAAGTTATTTAATGTGTGTGTCTTCCCCCCGCCCCCTTGTTGTCTTTTTGTTTTTTGTTTTTTGTTTTTTTCAAGGCAGAGTTTCTCTATGTAGCCCTGGGTGTCTTGGAAATTACTCTGTAGACCAGGCTAGCCTTGAACTCACAGACATCTGCCTGCCTCTACCTCCCAAGTGCTGGGATTAAAGGTGTGTGGCACCACCACCTGGGTTCGAATCTCCCCCCTTCAAAAGCGTGCTGTTTGTCTTTATCCATTTGCCCTGCTATAGCGAAGTGCCTGAGGATGAGTGTGTAGTGAACACAAGTTTATCTGTAGGAGTCTGAACACGGGGATGCCCAGGACATGTGGGAAGGCCTTCTGGCTGGGTTATTCTGTGGTAGAAGGCATCACTTAGGCAAGAGAGAGGCGCCAGAGGCTAAACTTGTCCATCTGTAAGGAATCCCCCGCCACCCCCACCCCCACCCCCGAATAGTAGCATTAACAGAAAGACAGAACAGCACATGCCTTAATAATCTTAATGAGGTCCCACCTTTAATACTGTTATGATGTAGTTATCTTCCAGTGGGAATTACAGAAGAGACAACATTGAAACCATAGCCACAGACACATAACCTCATTGGCCCACTGTCCCCCAGCATGTCACCTCCCAGCTGATGATATCAGTGTTCTCTGTTTCTAAGGTCACATCCTGGGATGCCTGCAGTTAAGGCGTCAACATAAGAAGTTGGGGACAGGGAAGTAATTCAACCCACAATACTAGTTATGTCAGGGAACATCTCCACACTACTGTCTGTGGGTGCAGATACTCTGATTTGTGCCGGTTGCTCTAGAGTGACCATGATCATGTTAGCTCGAATTCCTCCATAGTTACAGTCCAGTCGGGAAGCTGTTGACATTAGCCGTTCATTCAGGTGGATAGCCTGGGGCCACTTGTTCATCTTCCTTTAAGGATTCCAGCTGTCTAATGATGGCATTTTATTTGTGGGACGGGTTTGCTGTTAATGAAACCCGTCATGGGTGTGTGAGTGATGGGTTGCTATTCTGTCTTTCCATCATCTTGCGGCTGGTGACCAAGGAAAAGTATTACCACTGACAAAATTCATTCTTATCAGTCCAGGACAAATGTGATCCAGTGCTTAGTTCTAAGCCCTTTCTTTGTTCCAGCATTGATTCCTTTCCTACCTTGATTGACAGCCTCATGAACATATCCCCCAAGATGCATCACACACAAGGGAACATGTAAACGCAGTGTGAAGGTTGCTAATGAGCAGCTGGCCACGCTGCAGGGACATATACCGGGTTCCACAGGGTGCGGACAAGGTAATGACAAAAGATACAATTAGATGGGGATTAGCTATGACAGCCAGACAGCGTTGGGCTTAGGTCCTGTACCAAAGAGCACGTGCAAAAGAGGAATGTGTGAGAGGAAGGGTTCCCATACCATTGTGGCACTCAGGACCCTCTGAGATGATGTATTCATATTGGCGCCAGCTCCAGCCCCTGGGCCACAGAGCCCTCAGGAAGTTCTACCAGAAAGGTCTCTTAGAGATTTGTTGGCAATATTATTTTAGGAGCAAGAACTGCCCAAAATTATTGATCACTGATCGGTAATATGGAGAAGGTTCATAGTCACAACCTATACACAAGAGCATCCTGAAAACAGGAAAATGGAGGCCCTTGCTCAGAAAAACAGTTGCATCAGTTCTTTCTTCCGTCCCCTCCTACTTGGGGTTTTGGACGTCGACTGAGAAGTAAAGAACACTGAAGAAAAGAGGGTGTGTACCCAGACTATGTGATCAGATCATAGTCCAATGGTCTGAGACAAGAACCACTGTCGCAGATTAAAATGAAAAAAATTAGCAAGAAGCGCTTGGGAGGCAGGAGGACTGTGAGTGCAGGGTCATTCCTCACCACAAGTCTGAGAGATTCACCTCACTTTTGTTCCCTGAAGCTCTTCTCTGATAGTGAAGATGTTTCTCACCAGGGAAAGACATCACCAATAATTTCTACCTTCAGTGTCACAAGCCTGGCGGGTCCCGTTCCATGTGTCTGACCTGGGTGGGGCTTCTTCTCAGGTAAATGCTCGTAACAAGTGTTCCTGTACCAAATTGTTAGAAGCCACAGCCTGGCTCAAATGACCACAGGCCGCCTCTTTGTCAGAAGCACGCTGTACATCTGGTGGCATCGCGCAGAGTAATGCGGTATGTCTTACCATTTTAATTTTAATGAAAAAAAAAAAAAGAAAGAAACTACATCTGCCAGGCTTGTTTGAACTGACAGGATAAATATCGTGTTTCGTTGCCAGTTTGTAAACACCCCCCATTTCATCCCTACCTAATACGGTCCCTGGATAGCTCATAAACTGAAAGCCCTCGGGGAATATAAATGGGTCTGAGCTTACATGTTGTGGGGTGGATTCTGGGGGCAGTGTCGGTGTGGAATTAAGTCCCTGCAGGTAAAGCACACAGGAAAGAAAAAAGAAGTGTCTATCGTAAGAACCCCATTGAGAAAACATTCTCTAGAGTGGCTAGCACCCGCCTGGGACACCTGGAGATACTGTGATTACAGATGGTGGGTGCATCGTGCCATTGTCTTAGGAGTCACTTCCCGTTGCTTCTTTGACCACAAACTGTCCCCAACCAAAGACGTCACTTTTCCCCCTTTGAATCTGGAAATCATTCTTCAGGAGTACGCTATGGACAGCTTCTGAAACGAATCCAAAAATGCAAAACTCAAGATAGCATTGTGCAGTCTTTCTCCATACCCATCCAAGAGAGCAGAACAGAAGACAGAAATAGCAACAGATTCTCAGTCCTGGGGAGAGGGTTTTCGCCTCCCCCCAACCCCTACCCAGTCCTGACAGGCATGCTGATGGCACCTTATATGAATATTTATGAGGAACAGAGACCTCAAAATTCTCGTATGGCCTGTAATAGCATGATGTAGCATCATGCTAGGTAGTAAGACTTCATAGACAGATAGAGATCAAGGTCCACAGAACGTGCCCAGAGACTGACGTTGACGTGGGGGTGGGGTGTGGGGGAGGGAGCTTTTTTTAAGCCTAGAGCATAGGAATCTAGTTACAAAGGCCACCCACTTTTCCTAGCCAGCCTTGGTGACTATGGTTGTTTGAATATAAAATTGCCCGCCCCCCATAGGCACATGCGTTCAAAGGACTGGTGGTACTGTTTTGATATATTGTGGAACTTTTAAGAGGGAGAGCCTTGCTGGGTACCTGAGTAACACTGGGGTAGGCCTTGAGGCCCTCTAGGCCAGCTTTATTCCACTTCTGTCCTCCTCTCTCTGCTTCCTGAGGAGCTGCGTTTCCTCAAACTGGACCCAAAATAGCTTCCTCCTCCTTTACATTGATTCTTCTCAAAGTATTTGCTTGCAAGGATGAGAAAAGTCACTAACACTGATGACACACCAGTATGAGAGAGCTGGCTCTGAGAACCAGGAACACAGTAGGCACACTGACTGAGCCTCACCCTCCTGGCACCCATGATAGAACCCTTTGCTGTGGTATAACTGCCAACCCTTCACCCACTCATCTCGTTCTCCTGTAAACCCCTCTTCCTCTCAGACACTGTTCACTGACCATGGATAAGGAAGGGCCATTGATAATGAAAGGGTTTGGTAATTATGAGTAAAGTCATCTACAAAGAACTGTGGACCTGCCAGCCAGGCCTTCCCTGACCCCCCTTCTGTATTCTGAATGTTCTTTTCCTTCACTGTCAGAAAACAGATACTTCAGAGAGCCCTCCCCTCTCAGGCAGGGTTCAAGGAGGAGTAGGGAGGGGAGAAGAAGGGAGGTGAGGTCAACTTCATGTTCCTGTGGTCCATGGCATGATCCCCAGGGGCAAGGGCGTGGGGTAAGATAATCTGTATTCACTGCTACCCATTCAATGTGTGAGCGAGAGGACACTTGGCATTCAAGTTCTAAAATTTGAAAATCCCTCATACTCAATTTCCTATGTGCGTAGGAATGTGTTCTAAAAGCCAAGAAGCTAGAAGCACCTCACAGAGCAACAGGACATGGAACCCAAGACCAATCTGAATACTTTCAGGGTGCAAGCATAGATCACATTTTTATATTTATGACGAAAGACATCATAAAAACACTCCTCGTGTTCCTTAACAAGCAATCAAAAACCATTACCGAGATCTGAGAGACACGGGAGCTGAAACTCTTCTCGCACCCACCCGTAATCTAAAGGCCGAACCACCATGCTGGTTAAGATTCAGGTGTGAGGTAGGGGTGTGAGGAAATGGAGGCCGCTGCTGGCAGGGGATGTCAACGGTTGCAGCCACTGTTGAATCAAGATGGAGGGGTCTCCAAAAGTGAAAAAGAAATGTCATAGAATCCAGCTACACTGCTTCTGGTACAAACCCCCAACCTCTGGTCTACACACACACAGCAGAAGAGGGGGTCTATCTGGGAGAAGGGAGAAAGAAGAAAAGGGGACTGAGGGAGGGCAGTGGGAGAGGGGAGTGAATGAGAACAACGCATCGTGATCCGTATGTCTGAAAACAGAAAAAGACTGAGGAAAGGGGTGCCCCCAAAGCTGCGTTACACTGCTGTGGACTTCCCAGCATGCTTTGTGTTCTCGTAGTATGTTACTCCGATGGTTGACACAGGCCCCTGAGCTGCTGCCACGCATGCGCACCATCTTTCTATGGCTCCCGGAAGTAGCAGGCTCCTTTGATTTATCAGCAAATGGCCGCTGCTGGCAGCCTCCAAACGGCACCTTAGAATTCTCTGCTGGCTCCCTCCGTCGTGCTCTACGCATTAGCCCAGCATTTCGTTCCCGTTTTTTACAGTATTATTGCATCTTCTAGATAAATGTATGTGTGTGCGTGTGTCTGCATGCACACATGCATCCATGTATGTTCTCACCTGTGCCAATGTGGAGAGCCAGAAAGGGCCTCAGGTGTGTTGTTCTACCACTGTCTGCCTACCCCTTTGAGGCAGGGTCTCTCCCAGAACATTTTCTCTGATACGCTGAAAGCCAGAACACCCCAGAGATTCTCTCATCTCACGGCCCCCTCTGAGCTGGGTTAGAGGCCTGGGCTGGACGCCTGCTTGCTGGAACCTGAAGACTAGTCCTCATTATTGCTTAGTAAGCACTCTTAACTGCTGAGTCATCTCCTGAGCTGCCACACTCCATTCCCTTTTTTTTTTTTTTATCATATTCTCTTTTATTTAAACTTATTTTGATGGCCATTTTACCAAAAGCAATCTACAGATTCAATGCAATCCCCATCAAAATACCAATCCAATTCTTCAAAGAGTTAGACAGAACAATTTGCAAATTCATCTGGAATAACAAAAAACCCAGGATAGCTAAAGCTATCCTCAACAATAAAAAGGACTTCAGGGGGAATCACTATCCCTGAACTCAAGCAGTATTACAGAGCAATAGTGATAAAAACTGCATGGTATTGGTACAGAGACAGGCAGATAGACCAATGGAATAGAATTGAAGACCCAGAAATGAACCCACACACCTATGGTCACTTGATTTTTGACAAAGGAGCCAAAACCATCCAATGGAAAAAAGATAGCATTTTCAGCAAATGGTGCTGGTTCAACTGGAGGGCAACATGTAGAAGAATGCATATCGATCCATGCTTATCACCCTGTACAAAGCTTAAGTCCAAGTGGATCAAGGACCTCCACATCAAACCAGACACACTCAAACTAATAGAAGAAAAACTAGGGAAGCATCTGGAACACATGGGCACTGGAAAAAATTTCCTGAACAAAACACCAATGGCTTACGCTCTAAGATCAAGAATCGACAAATGGGATCTCATAAAACTGCAAAGCTTCTGTAAGGCAAAGGACACTGTGGTTAGGACAAAACGGCAACCAACAGATTGGGAAAAGATCTTTACCAATCCTACAACAGATAGAGGCCTTATATCCAAAATATACAAAGAACTCAAGAAGTTAGACCACAGGGAAACAAATAACCCTATTAAAAAATGGGGTTCAGAGCTAAACAAAGAATTCACAGCTGAGGAATGCCGAATGGCTGAGAAACACCTAAAGAAATGTTCAACATCTTTAGTCATAAGGGAAATGCAAATCAAAACAACCCTGAGATTTCACCTCACACCAGTGAGAATGGCTAAGATCAAAAACTCAGGGGACAACAGATGCTGGCGAGGATGTGGAGAAAGAGGAACACTCCTCCATTGTTGGTGGGATTGCATACTGGTACAACCATTCTGGAAATCAGTCTGGAGGATCCTCAGAAAATTGGACATTGAACTGCCTGAGGATCCAGCTATACCTCTCTTGGGCATATACCCAAAAGATGCCCCAACATATAAAAAAGACGCTCCACTATGTTCATCGCAGCCTTATTTATAATAGCCAGAAGCTGGAAAGAACCCAGATGCCCTTCAACAGAGGAATGGATACAGAAAATATGGTACATCTACACAATGGAATATTACTCAGCTATCAAAAACAACGACTTTATGAAATTCGTAGGCAAATGGTTGGAACTGGAAAACATCATCCTGAGTGAGCTAACCCAATCACAGAAAGACATACATGGTATGCACTCATTGATAAGTGGCTATTAGCCCAAATGCTTGAATTACCCTAGATGCCTAGAACAAATGAAACTCAAGACGGATGATCAAAATGTGAATGCTTCACTCCTTCTTTAAAAGGGGAACAAGAATACCCTTGGCAGGGAAGAGAGAGGCAAAGATTAAAACAGAGACTGAAGGAACACCCATTCAGAGCCTGCCCCACATGTGGCCCATACATATACAGCCACCCAATTAGACAAGATGGATGAAGCAAAGAAGTGCAGACCGACAGGAGCCGGATGTAGATCGCTCCTGAGAGACACAGCCAGAATACAGCAAATACAGAGGCGAATGCCAGCAGCAAACCACTGAACTGAGAATAGGACCCCCGTTGAAGGAATCAGAGAAAGAACTGGAAGAGCTTGAAGGGGCTCGAGACCCCATATGTACAACAATGCCAAGCAACCAGAGCTTCCAGGGACTAAGCCACTACCTAAAGACTATACATGGACTGACCCTGGACTCTGACCTCATAGGTAGCAATGAATATCCTAGTAAGAGCACCAGTGGAAGGGGAAGCCCTGGGTCCTGCTAAGACTGAACCCCCAGTGAACTAGACTGGTGGGGGGAGGGCGGCAATGGGGGGAGGGTTGGGAGGGGAACACCCATAAGGAAGGGGAGGGGGGAGGGGGATGTTTGCCCGGATACCGGGAAAGGGAATAACACTCGAAATGTATATAAGAAATACTCAAGTTAATAAAAAAAAATAAAATAAAAAAGAATGAAAAAAATAAACTTATTTTGAGAATTTCATACATGGGCACAGTATTTACACCATTTCCATCTCTCCCTTTTCCCCTTCCAAATTCCTCCCAGGTCCCCCCAACTCCCTATCAGATTATTGACCTGTTTTTCTTTATTATTGTACACACACACACACACACACACACACACACACACACACACACACACCCCTGGACTTATGGATATGCCTAACCTGCCGAATCCATTTCATGTGGCTTGTTTGTATATGTGCCTAGAATTCTTTCTGTATCAGCAGAAAATGAGCAGAGTCCTTCACTGCTGTGCATACAGGACTCTGTCCCTTGTCCCTCACATACCCCCAGGTCTGTCCCTCCTCATCATCCTTGCCATTGCCTTCCTCCATCAAGCCTCTTGGACTGGTCTTTGCCTCTGACTTGGAGCTGTCCTGAATGCCATCTTACTGCTCAGTTGGGTTACCCTACTCGTCTAGACCACCCACACAGGCCTACGAGGTGACTCCATAGTTCCCGATGACACAGGAAAGGATCCCCAAGGTCACATCCCTGTCTAGTTTATCAGCCTCATCCCTCAGGCCTCAGAGGCTTCTCAAATCCTCGCCATTTAGGAAGCATCTGTGGTCCTCTCAGCCTGGAAAACCTTTTCCCCCTTGGATTCCTTCCTATCCTTAAGAGTGAACACTTGGTGCCCATTTGGGTTGTCCTGTCTGACTGTCCATTTAGATCAGTGTCTTTATCCCCCACACACATTCCCCCACTCTCTATGGCTCAACCAGTGAGTGCCATGGTGACTGCCGCCACCTTCTGTGTGGAGCTCAGAGGCAGGGACGTGAGAGTCAGAGTCAATGTCATGCTACAGGGTGCTTCGATGGGTTTTATGCTCTGTTTAAGGAAAATATGCAGATTACAGGCAACGACCAATCTTCAAAATGAAACACCTTTGCCTACCGTGGCTAAGACCCTGGATTTGATCCCAGGAGATGGGAGGAAGATGGGTAGGGAGAGAGGAAGGGAAGGGAAGGAAATGGAAAGCGAGTACTCAGCCACAGAGCCACCGGGAACCTCTGTGTGAGGGAAGCAGTGTGGATTGTAACGTCTCTAGATAACCCCGATTTGCCTTAGCTCTGTTGTCGTTTGCACGACGAGTTAGCGCTCTTGGCCTTTGACGGGACCTGTAGATGTCCAGGGAGGAGGAGGGCCAGGAACATGGACCATCTGCTGCTGCATATCCCTTCTGCCATAAGCAAATCATTGTCTCGGAGTCCAGACCCAAATCCAGGACCGACTGAGGTGACCTGGCGTTACCTCCTGCTTGAACACCAATGCACTCCCGGGATGCATGTATGAAGCATGGTGGTGCATCATCTAAACCCAGCACTCAGGAGGTTGATGGAGGAGGATCACAGGTTCAAGTCCAGCCTGGACTCCATAGAAAGGGCCTTCCTATATAAGTTTTCCCGTACTATATATTATTGTGCCCAGTCTGGATGTGATGGTTTTAGTTGTCAACGTGACCCAGTCTGGCCCTGGGAAGGGAGTCTCAATGAGGACTTGTCTTGATTGGGTCGGCCAGCGGGCAAGCCTGTGAAGGAATTTTTTTAGTTAGATTCGTTGAGGTGGACAGACCCACCCTGGATGTGTTCAACGTCATTTCATGGGCTAGACCCTGGCCAGGGTAAAATGGAAGGGAAGGGTTGAACACTGACTGTGGATGGAGCGGGGCTAGTTGCTCCAAGTACCTGCCACCTTGACTTTACCACAATGATGGGGTGTACCTGAAATTCTAGTCCCCCTTTTTTTTCTGTAAAGTTTGCTTTTCCCTGAAGTTGCTTTTGCCAGCAACAGGAAATGAGACTAAGACGAGGGTCTTCAGTGTCTTTCCAGTGTATCGTGTACTTGGACCGTATCGGGTACCTTCCCCACATACATCCCTCTTCCTCTCCCTCTACACTCTCCATAGTCTCCTTCTCTCCCCTAAAGCTCCTAACCCAGGTTTACATATCTATTATAAAATCTAGAATTTATAAGTAAGAGAAAACGTATGATATTTATGTGGTCTGACTTATGCTGCTTATGTGACGTACCCCAACACCCACAGTGCTAACTGAAGAGACATGGCATGCCTTCTCTTTCTGAACCTGACCATACGCTATGTGATATTTTAGCTTCCTGCAAAAGCATTTTGCCTCTGCCTGTCCTATCTGAAGCTGCGTCATTTTCTGTGATTGTGTGTGGAACTGTAAGTCTGTGACCTCATCACAGCTTCCTGGTTGGCTATAACTGAGCATCTGCATGTCCCATTTAGGGTTGAGCAACTCTCTGGTCTCCTGTTCTGTGCACCATTAGCAGCCGTGAGTCTCTGTATAAATCACCATCTACTGCAAAAAGAAGTTTCTCTGATGAGAGCCGAGAGGGGCACTCCTCTGTGGATATAATAATGAGTCATTGGGAATTGGTTTAGTGACAGTAATAGGTTATCCTCTCGGGCCTACAACCTTCCAAGTTAACAGGTCCTTTGGGGTATTTTACCACAGCAATAGAAATGAAACTAAAGTACTTGTGAGTTCTAGAAATGTACGTTAAAATGAAGTAAAGTGTTGCCTTCTTTAGATAGGCTATATATTTTTACTTAATTTTTTTTCCTACAATATATTTTGATCATTTTCTCCTCTCCCAACTCGTCCCAGATCCTCCCTAGCAATGACAAGAAGTGGGCACGACATCCCACCCTTACCAAGAAGTAACTTATGATGGATGAGCTGCCGGCAAAGGAAACTCGGTTTTCCACCACGGCTGTGTTTTATCTCTGCTCTCTAGATCATATCTGACTTTCTAGAAGCTTCACTTTTATTCCTCACAAAGGCATCAGTTTCTGTTCATTCATCCGTCCATTCTGTCATCTGCTACAGGACACTGTGGTACTATGAAAACATAAGCCGTGTCCCAAGCTGCTGCTCAAATAACAAGGCTAGCTCAGCAAGCCAGCCGACCGTCCTAAACACTGCACCTCCGTCCATAGCCTCAAGTACTTGAAATACAGCGCAGCAGAAGCCAAGTTCAAAGATCTGATCTCCGCGTCAGCCGGCTAGTTTCAGGATATAATGAGTAACTGACCTGGGAATTTAATAAAAATAAATTTACCACCAGCCACACACTGTCCCCATAAACTCGGGCTATTGATCTCACAAACTTTTGCTGCTGGCCAGGCGGGGTGACTGAGCGCAATCCCGAGCCAGGAGAGAAGTGTCACAGAGCCTACCCAGGATGGATGGTACCCAAGAGGGCCATCCTTACACGTAAGGAACAGAAAGTCTATACACACTGCAGCATCCTGGATTGGAGCTAAATTACGCTGACCACAGGAGCGCAGAGCCACTTACACGTCTGTTGGACTACCGTGGACCTGAGTCGTAGTAAGCATGGAATACGTAGATACCCGGAACTGAACAACAGTGGAGCTCTGTTGAATGGAGGCAGGAACGTAGAGCAATTTAGGCCTTGGATGTACTGAGTTGAAAGTTCAAGATGAGCCCAAGCAAAGATCCTCATCGGAGAAGCTTCTCCCTGCAGCACATGGTGGTAAATTCTGAGACCTACAAATGGTCTCATGCAGAAAATAAGAGACTATAGAGCGTCCAGCTCTAGATGGGACACACAAAGCACAGGGATGATCACAGAAGGGAGGGGGCCAAGATTGTGTGAGCCAAAGGAAGGGAACGTCTGCAGCCAAAAAGGGTTTGCCAGATGTGACAACTCAGTGGCACAAATGATGAAGTCACAGCTGCTGGGACTGGGCACATAGAACTTCCACAGGCTCAAGTCACCAAAATGATGCCAGCCCTGACTGAGGAGGGGCTCATGGAGTCCCGCCCCAGGCTAAGGAGCTGTTGGCAACTGATGGCTGCTAGAGGTGGGGGGTCAATTTTCCTCAGTGATGTGGCTCTTGGGAGACTGTCCAGGCTCCTTCCTGCCCATGGTCTTACACCCATGCACATACAGGTGACAGGAAATAGACTCTATAGGTCTTTTTTTAATGAGCACATGAGGTTGGGAGGGGAAAGCTGTGCAAGTGTATTCCCAGACACTAAAAGGAGATATATAAACCTAAAAATAAAATAATTAACAGCAAGAACTAGAAGGGGACTGAGTAAAGTGAAACAGAGGGCACAGGGAAGATACTGGCGTCCACTGCAAACGTCGTTAGTAAGTTGTGCCTCCGTGCCTAACATCTAACACAATAAATAGCTTACTTATTTATTATGTATTGCTCTTTTGCTAGGATGAACTTTGTATCTAACTTGTCTGGCCCACAGTGTCTCCAGATGTTTTGTCAAATATGATTCTGGTTAGGGTGGATGGCCTGTCTGTATCTGATCTCATCCTTCTGCAAAAAATCCATCTTCCTGGTCAATGGCGACAGCACCCTCCTCGTTGCTTAGTTGGAGAGGAGAGATGAAGTCACTCTCCACTGCTCATTTATTCCGGTTTCATATCCGAGCTGGACCCTGATGCTCAACCCCCACTGCGCTCACTCTGGCCCCAAGAATTGCAGTGATATCTGAGGTGGTCTTTCTGCTTCCCTCGCCCCCACAATCTAGTCCTGAGACAGCATGAAGATGATTAATGGGAAAGAAAGTCATCCATTTCATTCCCAGCTGGCTTTTTCCTACAGTCCAAGACCGCCTTCCAAGGGAATGGTGCCACCCATAGTGGGCATACAGATGATGTCATAGTGAAACCTATCTTATGCACGATTAATACATGCTAATAAAAATCTAAACGGCAGACTGGAGAGATGACCCAATTTATCAAGAGCCTGTTATACAGGCATAAGCACCTGAGCTTGGACCCCCAGCACCCACCCACCTAAAGCTAGGAGGGATGGTCCATGTCTATAAACCCATCACTGGGGAGGTAGAGGCAGGCAGCTTTCAGCACCTTACTAGCCAGCCAGTCCAGCCGAATCTATAGACTCCAGGTTCAGTGATGGGCTCTGCATCAAAATACAAGGTGGCCTCTGTGTACATGAACTCATGTACATACACACAAACATATACACTCATGTACAACAGAGAGAGAGATCTTAAAAAAACACACACATACAGATTTGGCGTCATGTGATCTATGGAACAAGGCAACCATAATTTAAGAAAAACACAGGATTTTTTTTTTCTTCTTTGCTTCATCCATCTTATCTAGTTTGGTGGCTGTATATGTATGGGCCACACGTGGGGCAAGCTCTGAATGGGTGTTCCTTCTGCCTCTGTTCTAAACTTTGCCTCCCTATTCCCTCCCAAGGGTATTCTTGTTCCCCTTTTAAAGAAGGAGTGAAGCATCTGCATTTTGGTCATCCTTCTTGAGTTTCATGTGTTCTGTGCATCTAGGGTAATTCAAGCATTTGGGCTAATAGCCACTTATCAATGAGTGCATACCATGTGTGTTTTTCTGTGATTGGGTTACCTCACTCAGGATGATATTTTCCAGTTCCAACCATTTGCCTACGAATTTCATAAAGTCATTGTTTTTGATAGCTGAGTAATATTCCATTGTGTAGATGTACCACATTTTCTGTATCCATTCCTCTGTTGAAGGGCATCTGGGTTCTTTCCAGCTTCTAGCTATTATAAATAAGGCTGTTATGAACATAGTGGAGCATGTGTCTTTTTTATATGTTGGGGCATCTTTTGGGTATACGCCCAAGAGAGGTATAGCTGGGTCCTCAGGTAGTTCAATGTCCAATTTTCTGAGGAACCTCCAGACTGATTTCCAGAATGGTTTTACCAGTCTGCAATCCCACCAACAATGGAAGAGTGTTCCTCTTTCTCCACATCCTCGCCAGCATTTGCTGTCACCTGAGTTTTTGATCTTAGCCATTCTCACTGGTGTGAGGTGAAATCTCAGGGTTGTTTTGATTTGCATTTCCCTTATGACTAAAGATGTTGAACATTTCTTTAGGTGTTTCTCAGCCATTTGGCATTCCTCAGCTGTGAATTCTTTGTTCTTAGCTCTGAACCCCATTTTTTAATAGGATTATTTGTCTCCCTGCAGTCTAACTTCTTGAGTTCTTTGTATATTTTGGATATAAGGCCTCTATCTGTTGTAGGATTGGTAAAGATCTTTTCCCAATCTGTTGGTTGCTGTTTTGTCCTAACCACAGTGTCCTTTGCCTTACAGAAGCTTTGCAGTTTTATGAGATCCCATTTGTCAATTCTTGATCTTAAAGCATAAGCCATTGGTGTTTTGTTCAGGAAATTTTCTCCAGTGCTCATGTGTTCGGGATGCTTCCCCACTTTTTCTTCTATTAGTTTGAGTGTATCTGGTTTGATGTGGAGGTCCTTGATCCACTTGGACTTAAGCTTTGTACAGGGTGATAAGCATGGATCGATATGCATTCTTCTACATGTTGCCCTCCAGTTGAATCAGCACCATTTGCTGAAAATGCTATCTTTTTTCCATTGGATGGTTTTGGCTCCTTTGTCAAAAATCAAGTGACCATAGGTGTGTGGGTTCATTTCTGGGTCTTCAATTCTATTCCACTGGTCTATCTATCTGTCTCTGTACCAATACCATGCAGTTTTTGTCACTATTGCTCTGTAATACTGCTTGAGTTCAGGGATAGTGATTCCCCCAGAAGTCCTTTTATTGTTGAGGATAGTTTTAGCTATCCTGGGTTTTGTGTTATTCCAGATGAATTTGCAAATTGTTCTGTCTAACTCTTTGAAGAATTGGATTGGTATTTTGATGGGGATTGCATTGAATCTGTAGATTGCTTTTGGTAAAATGGCCATTTTTACTATATTAATCCTGCCAATCCATGAGCATGGGAGATCTTTCCATCTTCTGAGGTCTTCTTCAATTTCTTTCTTCAGAGGCTTGAAGTTCTTATCATATAAATCTTTTACTTGCTTGGTTAAAGTCATACCAAGGTATTTTATATTATTTGGGACTATTATGAAGGGTATCGTTTCCCTAATTTCCTTCTCGGCTTGTTTCTCTTTTGTGTAGAGGAAGGCTACTGATTTATTTGAGTTAATTTTATACCCAGCCACTTTGCTGAAGTTGTTTATCAGCTTTAGTATTTCTCTGGTGGAACTTTTGGGATCACTTAAATATACTATCATATCATCTGCAAATAGTGATATTTTGACTTCTTCTTTTCCGATCTGTATCCCCTTGACCTCCTTTTGTTGTCTGATTGCTCTGGCTAGAACTTCAAGAACTTATTGAATAAGTAGGGAGAGAGTGGGCAGCCTTGTCTAGTCCCTGATTTTAGTGGGATTGCTTCAAGTTTCTCTCCATTTAGTTTGATGTTAGCTACTGGTTTGCTGTATATGACTTTTACTATGTTTAGGTATGGGCCTTGAATTCCTATTCTTTCCAGGACTTTTATCATGAAGGGGTGTTGAATTTTGTCAAATGCTTCCTCAGCATCTAATGAAATGATCATGTGGTTTTGTTCTTTCAGTTAAAACACAGGATTTTAACCAGCCAGTTCTTCTTGGATTTCTCCAAGGAGACCTACTTTTCTTTTGCTGTGATAAAATGCCCTGTCAAAAACAACTTAAGAGAGTTTACTCTGGCTCAGTGTTGGAGGTTACAGTCCATCTCAGCAAGTAAGTCACAGCGGCAGGGCGTGAAGGACCTGGTCATACTCCACCCACAGTCATGAAGCAAAGAGTAATGAAGGGTTACGCTGAACTCACTTTCTCCTTTTCACACAGTCGGAGATCCTATCCTATGGAATGGTAACAACCAACGGTAGGCAGGTCTTTGTGCCCCAACTAACCTAATAAAGATAATCGCCACAGATATACCCTGGGGCATATCTCCTAAGGGAATCTACATCTCATCAAGTTGATAACTACAATTAATCATTCCAGCATTCCAGCATTCCAGCTCTGGACTACTACAGCCATTGGCTGTCGGTTTGCTCTCTAGGTACAGAGTATGCTGCTGTGCGATGCCATTGTTTCTTCATAATGGTACTGCCATTGACGGGGATGGTTGAGACTGGTACAGGGACGGCTTGCCATGACAACAGAGATGGGAGCAGAGGACAGACTCACAATACAATTGAAAAGGCTCTGCCCTCACCCCCTACGTGATGAGAGCTCTTGAAAACAGTCTCCAAAGAACGAGATAGATGTCAATCAAAACAATCGAAGGCTGTGTGTGTTCAACCACTTCAATCACCATGACATATAAAACTATGAACATATATCCCACGCACCAGATGGGAAAATACACAGCTATTTGGAATTGGTGGGGGGTTTTCTTCTCGATAAATTCTGATTAATGTTTGTAAGCCACAAATCACTGAAACTATTTTGCTTGTGCGTGTGGTTAAAAACTGTAACAATTCAAAGAAAAATAACCCTACGACCACTCTGTGTGTAGGGGAGGGTGGTACAGAGCGGGGAGGCTTCTTTAACCCCATTAAATTCCCTAAAGGCATCTCCATGGTAATGACAGAAAATACCCAGATAAGCAAAAACAGGGCAAGCAACTGACAGATCTCTGTGGCTCCCATAGCCGCCCACAGGCTCCAGTCACTCTGTTCCACAGAAACATGGTCCTCAGAACACTGGAGGGAAGCAGGAGGAGGAATTAAATTCCACGGGCAAAGACACAAACGGAGCAAAGGGGTAAGCTTTAGCGGACCCACATGAGATAGACTGAGACTCAATAGACAGACATCATACCCAGAGTTCTTCCTCCCGGCACCATGGACCAGGATGCCCTGTCTGTGTCTGTAAGGCTGGCATTCCATCCTTAACAATGGAACCATGTAATGACGTGCTAACCTTCACAGCGAAAGTGGATTTCGGATGAAGGGATTGATGGCTAGGTCAGACAATGGTTGATCTAGCCCTTGGACTAAGACATTGCCGAAATGCCTTTCACTGCTTGAGGTATTGATTGATGGGATCTCAGCTACACTCTGAGTGAGTCTCTGAGAAGAGATCTGCCCATATTTTCATCCCAGGCACTTAATCCAAGGGAGAGGAAAGACACTCCTTGCAGACAAAGCTCGCTTCGCCAGAATCTTGCAGATGGGATCCTGGGTAGTTTAAGCTGAGATGTATCATTAGAAAGTAGAGGCGACTGGTGGGCAAGCCGTCCCTTGGTGTATGGCGTGCAGCCAGAAAGCATCCGATGTCAGCAAAACTAGATACCCGTCCTAAGTCTTATATTT
This sequence comes from Rattus norvegicus, assembly GCF_021556685.1. NCBI lineage: Eukaryota > Metazoa > Chordata > Mammalia > Rodentia > Muridae > Rattus > Rattus norvegicus. Next base: position 18,053,352 of record NC_141550.1, on the reverse strand, counting down.
CTCCTAGTTGGAAGAACTCATTTGCGATCGCTGTATACCTCCTTTGGCTTTGTAAAGCCGGCGAACTGAAATTGCTTTAGCACTTTTCTCCAGTTGACAAAGTCCCGTGGAAAGCCCCGGCGCCTCTCGGCTTCAGTGCGTGCAACCTTGTAAAGTTAAAGTATATATAAAGTGAAAGTGATTATAAAATCCATCCCTGTCGGCAGCCAGACGGTACATCCCGGAGAGCATAGCAGCTGATGCTCTCTCATCTCGACCAATAAATTGAAAGAATAATGGAATGGAGGGTGAGCGTCTTCTTGGCCTCCCGTCTGCGCTTTGGGGTTCATGATGCATAGCCAGGTTAAGTTTTCGTTTTTAAGTTCGTTCCCCCTCCTGTGCTCTCACAACACTGAATCTGAACGCCCTCATTTGTCATCGCTAAGGGCAAGCCCCCTGCTTTCTTCTTGGATCCCAAATAATCTACTCACCCCACGTCTCTGCCACAAACCCAGCCTTTGCCAGGAGCCCATTTTGTCAAGTCCCAGCGTAGGAGAGAGTCACCAGATTTCACGTGTGATCTTACGTTCTTGTTAGCCAGCGCACTGGAGTGGGGATGGGAAAGACCTGTTTTCCTTGCCTCCGGTCACCTTATGCACACACTGAAGTTGCTGTGCTTACCAAAACAGCCCAAGATCTGATAGCCCTAGGATTCTGCTCTGAGATGAACTATACGCATTCTGATGTAAATATAAGCAACCACACCTCAAAAGCTATTAGTCTTAATCTGAAGGAGCAGCTAGCATAAAGGCTCTGGGTTGGGGTTTTTGGCTTTTGGTTTGGGAGGGAAGGTGTTGACCGACTTCTGACCCTCACTGTTGTTTCAAGACTCAGGAGATATAGTGGGGACCCAAACCACTGTGGGTCACTGTGTTTAATATTTACATAGCCATTGTACTTGCCTATTTCTGTCAGACACCTTCCTATCTGAAAGTTTTCTGGCATTAAGCACTTAGTAAAAATCATGGCCCACGTGTCATGTCAGTAGAGCCGTGCTCTGGTCATTGGCTTCAATTTGTTTGGTTCCGTTGGTCATTTTTAGTCATTTTGGTTTTTTGTTTTTGTGTGTTTTGAGTCAGGGTCTCAGGTACCTAGACTGACTTTGAACCCACTGAGTAGCCCTGGCTAGCCCTGAAATCACTATGTAGCTAAGGCTATCCTTTAACTTGTGATCCTCCTGCCTCTGTCTTCTAAGCATTGAGATGACAGTAATGAGCCACCAAACCTCAGAAGGTTGACAGAGAAATTGCAGAACATTTTCATAGAAAAATATTTCACATTGGAAATGCCAATTTGTAACCAAAAGCTCAATCGTGGTAAGAAAAATGCAACAAGTCGACATCAAGCTTCAATGCCAGCCCCAAGGTCTTGTATCTAAATGGTGCTTTGCTGCTGGTTCCTGACCTCTCATTTCCAGGTGCTCTCTCCAAAAGCCAGTGAGGGACAACCTCATGTGACCCCGTCACCATCATTCTCTGTGCTTTTTTATTTTCGATGGCCAAGAAAGTTGTTTTATAAACCACATACAATATGCTGATGAATAGAATGGACCATTAAAGCCTTTCCTGGAATTACAATTAGGTACAATTAGGTACAAGAGTGTGGGTCTCACAAGCTTCTCCCCGGGAGCTGGAGAGATGGCTCAGCAGGTAAGAATGCTCAGTTCTCAGCAACCACATCAGGTTGTTCACAACCGTCTGTAACTCAAACTCCAGAGGATCCAACACTCTCTGGCTGCACACACATAGTGCATACACATAGACCCATGTAGGTACACACAAATACACACACACACACACACACACACACACACACAGAAAAGCCCTCGAGGCATCAGGATATGCAACTACATAGAGCAGCGCCCAGTAAGCTAAGTCATCAAATTTAAACCTCTAACCTTTTGTTTTTCAAAGAGAAGCTGGAGGACAATCTGAATAGAGTTGAAAAGAAAAACCCCAGGGTAGGGAAATGAAATCTTGGCAGCTGCCAGCAAGAAAGGGGGAAAGGCTGCCATTAGAGTTAATCATCATGGAGGTCAGCCATGAGGGAGGGAGAGAGGGAGGGAGCAATTGAGAAAGAACAGAGAAGCCTTAGACCTCGAACTCAGGCTCAGGCTAGTGTTGAAAGGGAAAAGTTAAAGCATTCTGAGTCAGAAGGACGGGCAGACCCTACAGAGCCTTTTGGCCACTGGCACAGACTGCCCGAGTGGGGAAGTCTTTAGGATCCTTCAGTGGTTTGGTTTGGTTTTCTTTTGCTGTTTTGAGACAAGAGCTCAAGTATCCCAGGCTGGCCTCCAACCATGTAGCCGATGATAACCCTGAACCTGTGGTTCTGCCTTCACCTACCCAGTGCTAGGATTGTAAAGTGTGTACCACACCTGCTTGTGCAGTGCTGGGGACGTAGCCCGGGCGATAGCCGTGCTCACTGAGCTCCAGGAGCAGAATCACACTGTTGGCCCTCTTCAGTGCTCAGTAATCCTACGACAGATATTTATGCAACCCCGTATCTTTTAAATTCTAAGAAATGTATTATTGTTTGACGATTGTACTATCCGGTACAGTTGGGCTACTCAGAAAATAACAACTAAATATTAATAAAAGGCCAAAACAATAATGGTTGATACTTGGTACTGTTTGCTAAAATATATATATATATAAATATATATATATATTTATATATATATATATATTGCTTGCTATAAGTTTCCTAGAGTTTGAAATGCAGTAGGATCCAATCATTTAAAGGTCTATGGGTTTGGGGAGGTAGCTTAATGGATAAAGGGCTTGCTACACAAGCCCCTTTGAATGTAGATGCCCGTAGGCACTGGAGATGTCAGATTCCCAGGAGTCATAGGAGGTTGTGGGACACTTGACATGCGAGCTGGAAGCTGAACTCGGGACCTCTGCAAGAGCAGAATACACTCTTAACCGATGAGCCGCCTCTCCAGCTCTCCTTATCCTCCTACCTCTTCCTGCCTCCCTCCTCCCAAGTATTGGGATTCCAGATCCCCGCCACCATGCCCACAGGTACATGCCTACAGGCAACCAAACTACGTCCCCAGCCTCCGAATTTTGCTTCGATTCTTAAGCTGAAACAGTGCCGCCTTGGTCTGAAACCTTTGTCATTTCTAAAAGATGGTGGAATTCTCCCAGTACCTGTGCAACAGCTTGTTCTAGAATATCTCACGAAAGATTCATGTGTTCAACACTTGATCCCTGGCTGGTGGTACTTAAGGGAGGTGAGAAAAGTGATAGAAACCTTCTGAAGCGGGGCGTAGCCACAGGAAGTAGGCCATTGAGAGCATGCCGGTGAAGAGTGTACTGGGACGCTGCCTCTCTGCCCCTCACAGATACTTCCGGAAACCCCGGAGGATACTGTTCATGTTTGCACTCCCCTTAAAGAGCTCATTTGAGCCGACTGTGCAGACGTACTTGATCCCACGTAGAGAGGATGCACTCAAGCAGGAAATACGTCAGGATGCCCGCTTGCCTCCGAGTCAACCTGATTGGACATACAATGGCCTTATGGTTTTGCCTTCTTAAGCCTCTGCAAAATGTGACTCATCTTTGTTTTCTGAGAAACCATGAAAGAACCCACTCAGAGTCCATCATCCTGGGCAGTATTGAATTAAAGCTTGCTTCAAATTTGGATCAAAAATGCGAAACGGGTCTTTCTCTTGTGATTTATCAGGATTAATATTTTCCCAGCACCCTAAGGTGTTGGTTCTGATATGTCTTCCCGCCCAACCTCCCCAGGGGAGTTCTGACTTGCATCGAAGGTGGTAGAGTCAGTTAGCCGTGGACTTAAACCTCTGAAACTCTGAGCCAAAGAAATCTTCCTTCTTTTTAAGTTGTTTCCCCTCAGGCATTTTGTCACAGCAACAGAAAGTTGCCCGATACAATTTAACTAAAAGTGCATTCATGGTGGGATTTTGATGTGTGTGCTGGTTTGATTGAATGGCTTGAATTCAACTCTTAAAAATCATTCTTTTATTTTTCTGAGATTATAAAATTACATTTCTCCTTTTTCTTTCTTCCCGCCAAACCCTCCTAAATACTACTTTCCCTGCCCCCCACTCCTTCAAATTCATGGCCTCTACTTTTCACTATCATCGAATACATATACATATATGTATATACCTATATATATTCATAAATATATTCATAAATATAACCCATTCGGTCCATAGAATGTTACTTGTATGTGTGTTTTCAGAGCTGACCTCTTAACACTGGACAAAGAATCACTCTGCCCTTCCCTGGGGAAGACCTCCCCTCCCTTCCCTGGGGAGAACCATCCCTCCATTCCCAGCTTCCCTTAGTTGCCTGTAGTCCTTCGAGTAGGCGTGAGGCCTCAAGGGTGCTTCCCTGTCCAGTGTGGCATGTCCATTGGTGTCATCCATGCTCAGCTCATGTTTGTGCAATGTTTGGTCACGTGGGTGAGACTTTATGGGTATAGTTTCTGACATTACCAGGAGACAATCTCACAGCAAGCTCCCTGATCCTCCAGCTCTTACAATCTTTTTAAAAATTTTTTTCTTGGGGCTGGGGATTTAGCTCAGTGGTAGAGCGCTTACCTAGGAAGCGCAAGGCCCTGGGTTCGGTCCCCAGCTCCGAAAAAAAAGAACCAAAAAAAAAAAATTTTTTTTCTTTCTTCTCAAGAATTGTATACGTGCATACAATGAAATAAGCTCATCTCCGTCTTACTCCTTTAACTCGCCCCACGTTTTTGCAATACAACCACCCCCCAACTTCTTGGTTTTTTATTTTGTCTTGTTTCTACAACCCCTAAAAGCAGTTAGTGGTGCCATCGTGTACATGGTGTGGAGACATTCCTTATTCTCCAGGGCAAGGATTCCTATCAAGAGGAGCAGCCATTGTTTTAAAGACAATAATTTTTTATTTTTGAACACATGTATAATGCTTCCACATACAGAGATTTTCTCCGTGGTGGAATTAGAACGTTCTATATTTCTGTTTGTCATTCATATTTCCCAGTTATTCCGATGATCAAATATTAATTTCATAATTAGAAAAAGAAATCTTTTTACAGGATGAACTAACCATTTTCTAGTTGACATAAAACTATACACATGAACCCTGCATTCTCTGGTCTGGAGAGATGCTTAAGAACACTGGCTGCTCTTCCAGAGGACCTGGGTTCAGTTCTCAGCATCTACATGGCGGCCCATAACTGTCTGTAACTCCAGTTCCAGAGTCTGATGCCCTCTTCTGCCCTGCAGAATTCTGCATGTACATGGGCCACACATAACCTCACACACATACATTAAAAATAAAAGATAAATAATTTTTTAAAATAACCCTGTGTTCTGAAGGCCAAAACTGATGGCCTACATTTGGTCTCCAGTGGAGGGAGATCATCAACTCCCACAAGCTGTCTTTTGAAGTTAGCACAAACTTAGTATATAAAAAAAATGCAATTTTAATTTTTTTTTAAAGAACCCGATTCTGGAAATAACTGGCCAGTGCCATTGCTGCTCTGTGCTCTGTAGCATCTCTGATCTGCCTGAGAGAGAACCCGCTTTGCCTTTTTGGGTAACGTTTCTCCTATGCTTGCAGATGAAACTCTTCCATTTGACTTTCTGCAAAACAATCCAGTTCCTTCTGGAGTTAAATGCAGATAGAGCTGATAGCGGAGCTCAGTTCTTCAAGTTCAGAGTCGTTGCGAGGGCCGTAAAGACACAGCCCGGAGCTGCTCTCCCAAGCACAGTCCTGCTAGGACAAGCGTTGGAAGCGTTTGCTGAAAACACGACCTGCCTCCTCCCTTTCCGTAGGACCATGTGTGGCTGTCTCCTCCACAGATATGTGGGACAGAAAAGATTTGGGCGCTTGTCTTCACAGCTTGAAAATGTATTTCCTTTCGAGAAATTGTCTTAGAAGACTGAAACCAAAGGTTTGGTTGTTTTGTTTTGTGTTTTGAGAAAAAAAATTGAAGTCATTCTGAAATACACTAGCTGCTATAAGAGAGAGAGAGAGAGAGAGAGAGAGAGAGAGAGAGAGAATGTGTGTGAGAGAGAGAATGTGTGTGTATACACATGTATGGGAGCGTGTGTGTAATGAAGACTGTCTTCCTTGGTTACTTGTTGTGTGAGGCAAGGTCTCTCAGTGGACCTGGAGTTCACTGATTGCTAAGACCAGTTAGTCAATGGCTAGGCACCACTCTCTCTTTTCCATTCTCTTCCTGCTGCCTCCCAACACTGCAGTTCCAGGCAGGTGCAGCCACACACGGCTTGTTAAAGATATGGACGCTGAAGAGCCTGTCCATCAGGCCCCAAGCCTGGGCGGCACTTTACAGAGTCCTCTCTCCAAACCCTACAGCTGTGTCTTGAGACCTCCACCATTATACTCTAAGAAAAGCAGATACACAAAAAACCAGGACACAGGGCTCAGACGGTGGCTCAGAGGATAAAGCACTTGCCCACTTGCCAGGCAAGGATGAGGACCAGAGTTTGGATCCCCAGGACCCACATCAAAATCTGGGTAGGCTTCATGGCTGCCTGTGGTCTCAACACTCACAAAGCCAAGACCAGGAGTTCTGGGACAAGTCAGGGCTACCCTGGTCAGAACTGGTGAGCTCTGAGTTTCGTGAGAGATCCTGTGTTAATAAAATAAAGTTGGGGATGTAATTGAGGGAGATACCGCGATTCCAGGCCTCCATACTTGCACACACACATGTGCCTATACACGCATTCCCACACATTCTCCAACATGCATATACATACATACCAACATGCATATACAAACATAATAATAATAATAATAATAATAATAATAATAATAATATAAGATGCCTTTTAAATCATTCCTTACTGAAGATTCAGCTCAGGTGGTAGACTGCTTGCCTAGTGTGTGCAAGGCTCCGGGTTCAATTCCTATCAGTATACACACATGCACACATGCATGCACACAATTCCTCTCTCTAGTGAGAAGCACTTTTGCAAGCTTAACTGACATCAATGCAATCCAACCTGTATTTATGGAGTATTCCTAACAGATGCCTAAGGCTTAAGCAAGTAGGATGTGGAAGGTCCTGCCACACAGTCTTTCCACCAACATCGGCACACTAAGCTTTGGTGGAAATCATGCTGTTCGCTCCGGTATTCCGTCGTCCAGCTGTGGAAGTTCAGGATGAACCGGGGGTAATAAACCACTTTACGGCACACTCAAATCTATTGGCACAGAAGGAAGGCTCAAGTGTTTGTTAGCATTGGTAGAAACAGGAGTTGTTCTTTCTTCTCTCGGCTTTTTTTTTCCTTTTAACTGATGAAAATTCTTCACACGGTTGCCAAATTAAGGCAAAAGGCAACTTTCTTGATATTTATGATGGTCTCATCAGATAACCAATATGAATTCCTTCCAGAATTCTGCATCTCCTCAGACTTCAGAGCTTGTTCTCGGGATGTTAGAGATAAACAAAGTTGGTCTTAATAAATCTCTCCCGTGTTGGAAATATACAGTCCTGGCCCTTTCTCTTCTTGGAGCAAGAGGCCAGATCCCACCAGCAACTTAGATATCCTGGCCTTTCTCAGAGATGTCATCTCATCAAGCATAGTGTGATTTGGCCAAGTGCTGGGAACTAAAAAGGCTTTCGTATGGCTTTGTCCCAAGTGAAGATCTCTGGCCTTTGGGAAAAACAAGTATTGCCCCCCTTTGATCTGGTAATTGAATCTGGACTGAGAAAAGTCCCCGGGGAGAGACATATTTGCTCTCTAAAGATTAAAGTCCCAAACCTGGGACAAGCGTGCACATCCACAATCCCAGTCATCGAGAGACAGAGGCAGGAGAATTTCCATGAGTTTGAGGTGAGTCTTGTCTACATAAGTAGTTCCAGTGAGCATTCCTCTCTGAAGTTGCTTCTTGTCAAGTACTTAATCACAGCAACAAGAAACATAACTAAGAACTCTGGTGCAAGCTGGTGTGGCTGTCATAACCAACTCTCAAAATTATTGCATAACCTTCCAGGGGCCAGAGGTTTAAAATGTACCATCTCCTACGACCTCGAGGCTAGAGGAGTTGTTACCTTTTACTTGTGCCAAATGAAACCAAAGATCAGCTGAAGAGGTTTGCTCAAGGCCCCATGGGTGCTAAGTGGCAGAGGGCAGATGTGAAACAAGGTCTTTCTAACTCCAAAGCCCCTACATATGGCATCTCCCTTAGAAGACATAGCAAGGGGTTTAGAATCAGAAGTAGACCGCGGGAGCCGCTGTGGCTGAACATAATTTCATCCCCAGTGGCTGTCCCTGTCAGAAAGGACTGTGCTTTGACACGTGACACATCTCTGCAGCAGAGATGTGATCACCTATTACCCAGTTTTCCTACTCTTGCCCAGGCCTCCCCAAGGCCAGGTGAGTGAGTTTGGTGTCACTGGGACAAGGAAGGATGGTGCTAGTGTTTTGTCTGGTTTGAAACCATTGCTCTGAAATGTTGCTTGAAAAAAAGAAAGAGTTAAGAGAGAAAGAAAGAAAGAAAGAAAGAAAGAAAGAAAGAAAGAAAGAAAGGAAGGAAGAAAGGAAGGAAGAGAGGGGGAGGAAGGAAGGAAGGAAGAGAAAGAAAGAAAAGAAAGAAAAAGAAAGAGAAAGGAAGGAAGGAAGGAAGGAAGGAAGGAAGGAAGGAAAGAGAGAGAAAGGAAAGAAGGAAGGAAGAGAGAACTGTAAGAAACTTTTCCTTTTCCATCCTGCAAACAAGATTGAGTAAAATTCTGCCGGGAGCGTTTCAACTGCCCCTGAAAAGCAGGACCTTTGCTATTTGCTCCTCCAGGCACTCACACAGACTCCAACTCTGTACCTCCTCATCACCTGGGCTTAGAGGTGTGGGCTACCACACCATGTCTGCCTTTATTGTTACTTCGAGTCCGGGTCTCACTTGGTAGCGCAGGTTCTCAGAAAACCTCCTGCCTCAGCCTCCCAAAGGCTGGGGTTAGGAGATTGAGCCACCATGTCCAGTTGGTCGTTATTGCTGCTACTGCTATTCTTGCTTTAATCCAGGTCTTTCTGTCATCCAAACTGTTTATTGTGGTGTTTTCAGTCCATAGTTGGTTGAACCCTCAACAGTAGTACCCAGAGATCCAGAAGACTGTCTTGATCAACATAGCAATAGGTCTGAGGCTGGGCTCGCTAGTGTTGCAGGATATTTGACCACACCGTGAACCCCAAGATTATGCTGCTTACTGGGAAAACCTGATTCTCCTTGTGGTGCAGCTCACCCTTAGCACACACCTTTAATCCCTCTTACTGGAATACAGACAGCCCCCTTAATACATACCTTTATCCAAAACGATGAAGGTAAAGTTTGTAGAAGGAACAGGCTTGAAAGTCGTACCTAGTTGAGTGGCAGACAAAGTGATGAATCAGAAAAAGATTTGACAGAATAAGATACACCCAACTCTCAGGGAAAGAGAAAAGAAAAGGGAAGCTACTTAAAAGAGAGCAGCAGTAGTAGGCAGGGGTAGCGGGGAGAGGGGGAGAGAGGGGAGGGGGAGGAGAGGAGGCAGTTTTACAGAGACTCTGTGTTGAAGAGAAGGTAGACAGAGTCAGAAGATTAGAACATATTGCCAAAATTAGCATGAGGCCAAGCAGAGCAATTCAGTCAGAAGCCAAGAGAAGGCAGATTGGATCAGTCAGCCTGGAGAAGAGTTTGAGCCAGAACAGCTGATTTGAACCAGCCAGCCAGAGTTCAGAGAGAACTAGGAAGGGTGAGCTTATTCAGCAGTAAATCTCAGAGACTGAAAACATTCTACACCTAGATAGGATCATACGAAGGCTAGAAGCTTCTAGGACTAGGCTGTAGGTTAGAGACTGAGGCAGTAATCCCACGAGACTACAATTACCAGTAGGAAAATTAAAATTACTTTTAACACATGAGTATTTGCTTAAGTGTAATCCCTAATTGTTCCAAGAAAGAAAGAACAAGAGAGTGAAGGGGGAGACAAAGAATGGGGGATGAATAAAAACAAAAAAAAGAGCAAGAGAAAGGAAAAGACAGAGGAAAGAAAGGAAATGTTTCATTGATGTAACAAGAAAACCAGCCTGTAAAATGGTCACTTGTTCCTTTCAGACCCCCGAGCCACGGCAATCCCTGGGTGGTCCTCTCAGGCCAGTGTGCCCAGAGGCTTCTGTTTGTCCACAGTAACCAATCCAACGTTTGCCTGCAGAATGAAGTTGCTGTCCTTCTGAAACCCATATCGGAGAAGATTCAAGAAATACAGACATTCCGCGAGAGAAACCGGGGGAGCGACATGTTCAACCACCTCTCGGCAGTCAGCGAGAGCATCGCCGCCCTGGGGTGGATAGCCGTGGTGAGTTAAGGCCACGCTACACCCTCCCCACATTTTTAGGGACTTCCAGGGCCACCTTCACGCTCCTCCTCCCATAGTGTGGTCCCCTGAAGGAAGGAAGGCTCCTTCTGGGGTGGATGCTTCCGCTTTCTCTTACCCTCTGTAAGTCCCATGCTTTCTGTTCTGAGACGGGAAAGTGTTTCTTCAGCTTTTACCAAACACCCACTGCCTCCAGCTCTCACCCACCCTCCTTTGCTTTTCTTCAGCTTCTTTGAGGTGTTCTCTTTCTTATCCTTATTTTTTTTTCCTCCTATGCTTGGGTGCTGGTCCTGTTTTCTCAGTCTCCCAAACCTGGTCCATATGTCAAGGAGATGAACGACGCCGCCACCTTTTACACTAACAGGGTCCTGAGGGACTACAAGCACAGGTGTGTATTTCCTCTCCCGGCTGGGTTTTCAGACGCTCATCAGACGTTAGCTCCTAGAGAGTAAAAGGCTCAGTCACTAGACTCTTCACTGGCTCACCAAGTAACCTGGAGATTAAAACCCCATCTTGGAGCTGGGAACCTGTGACCCGGCTCTCGGAAGTCAGGGAGAGAAGGCGCAGTGATTCAAGATCATTTTTGCTCCATAGAAAATGTAAGATCGGGCTGGAGAGATGGCTCAGTGGTTAAGAGCGCTGACTGCTCTTCCAAAGGTCCTGAGTTCAAATCCCAGCAACCACATGGTGGCTCACAACCATCTTTTTTTTTTTTTTTTTTTGGTTCTTTTTTTTTTCGGAGCTGGGGACCGAACCCAGGGCCTTGCGCTTCCTAGGCAAGCGCTCTACCACTGAGCTAAATCCCCAGCCCCTCACAACCATCTTTAATGGGATCCGATGCCCTCTTCTAGTATATGTCTGAAGACAGCTGCAGTGTACTCATATAAATAAAAATAAATAAATCATAAAAAAAAGAAAATATAAGATCTGACCTGGGCCACAGGAGACCATGAGACCTTGTCTTGAAATAATAAAAAAAAGGCTGTTGAGAGGGCTCAGCAGGCTTCTTGCCACCATCGATGGCCTGGTTAGATTCCCTTCAGCTCGCACAGTCGAGGAGAGGATCCGCTCCCACAGGTGTCCTGGGACTTCCCACCTGCACACCTCAGAGTACATGCTGACACACACACACACACACACACACACACACACACACACACACATTAAACTAATAAATGCAGTACAACAACCAAATAAGGGAGTGGAGACATTGCTCAGTGGTCACGAGCGGTTTCTGCTCGTCCAGAGGGCCAGACTTGGAGTGCACTGTGTAAACCACAACACTTCAGCTCGAGGGGTTCAGCTCGAGGGGAGCCAATATCCTCATCTGTCCTCTGCAGACACCTACAGCCCCCCCACACACACACATACTCACACAGGGGGACACATGCACACGCATGAATAAAAACTCTTCATTTTTTAATACATTTTTTTTAAAAAAAATAAGTTTTAAAATCCTACTTTTGTGGGGAAAGTTACATGGAGAGGGGACTCAGATTCCTGGTGGACACACACCAAGCTATTTGTTAATTCAATATTTAGTCAATGTATAAATAGATAGGTAGGTAGGTAGATAGATAGATAGACAGACGATAGATAGATAGATAGATAGATAGATAGATAGGCAGAGATAGATAGAGATCATATGTGAGGTGTATGGAATTGTATATAAGTTATCTACACGTATTTAGCCCAACAATTAATTTTACAACATTTCCACCTCCCTCCCTGAGGAAACCTATACCCACCTATTGTTGCCCCTTGTCTCTTCACCATCCCGAGGTGGTGTCGTCACCAGAGGGTTTGAGCTTTCCCTCTTCCCTGCATCTATACAGAGCGAGTGCAGCCTCTGCCTGCTTCGAGGTTGTTTGCTACAGAGCTGGGAGTTGGACTCGGGACCTCCCGTGCGCTAGACAAGCACATTCCCACAAAACTCCACCTCTAGCCTTCACTTTCCTTCCTTTCGAGACCTTCTCACCAAGTTGCCCAGGCTAGCCTTGCACTCACTCTGCAGTCTGGGCAGGTCATCAGAGTGATCCTCCAGCCTCAGCCTCCTTTCGTAGCTGTAAATGACAAGATTGTGCCAAGCGTCCCAACTCAGCCCCTGCTTGATCTCAGCTATTATTAATGTCAACTAGAAAACACCAGTTGGTGTCACCATGCATTGCATCAGCAGAGTGCCTAAAACAGATAGAATAAGCCAGAGAAATGTCACCAGAGGTGTGGATGGGTTCACCCGGGTCCCCAACCACCTTGAACACCTTATTCTGGTGAACTAATGACTGTAGGGAGCCTCACACCCCAACATCCATGGGTTGGTCCCCCAAGCTCCCCACAGGGCCTCCTCTGTGTTACCCATGTAGCAGATATGTAGGAGAAAGAGCTGAAAGACAGTCAGCCTGTGGTTGGGACAGAGGGGCTGTGGGCCAGGGCCTCTGCTCCTGGGCTTCCCAGACAGCTAGCCTTGATGGCTCTGGCTCCCTTTTCTATATCCACCAAGGGAGCTGGTTGTCTCAGCTCTGCCCAAGGTATGGCCTCACAGCTCCCAGAGTCAATGAAAATGGAGGGAGGTCCTCAGTTCCCATCTGTGTGGATCCTGTTCAGCCATTCTCCTAGAGAATAACGTCAGGTAAAGGACACCATGTAGTTATTCTTTCCTTTAGCTTTTCTTTTTTCTGGAACTTTCTTTAAGACAAAATAATACTGCAGTGATTAAGAGAAAAACACATTTACATGTATAGATCTGGTTTGGGTTGGTTGGTAGAATTCCTCATGCAATTATTCCTTCCTACAGTTTTTTTTTTCTGGATCTTTCTCCAGGTCAAAATAATTCAGTGGTTAAAAGAAAAACCACATTTGCCCATACAGAACTGGCCCTCATCAGTTGCTAGAATTTTCAGTAGAAGCTATGTCATATGTACAATCTGATATCTCAGATTGTGTGTGTGAATTGCTGTGCACACACATACACAGATGAGACACATCTGCATAGAGCATGTATGTAAACACAAGCACAAATTTATTTTGAAGTGAGTCCCCCCCCCCTCAGATGGCTGATGTGTACACTGCTTTCCTGTGTCCAGGGTGCGTGCTGAGAGCCTCACAAAACCCTACGGAACAAGGCATGAATGAGGCCGATGTAGGAAGCGACACTCACTTAGGGGTTTTAATTATGAGAATGAAGCAGAGCCTCCCAGATTCCAGTCCTAGAGACAACAAATCCGAAACCGTAGAAGACAACAGTGATCAGGAGTCCAACCCCTACATGAGTCCCTTCCTCACCGATAGGTCAAAGATCGACAGAGGTAGAACCTCAGACAGGAGAGTTTATTTTACCTCCTGACTCAGGGAATACGGCACCATGGCTGGGAAGGCATGGCCATAGGGAGCTTGGCAGCTGAGGCAGTGAGAGATTGCTCACATCCGGCCAGCGCAGAACACAGAAATGAGACAGGAAGTGGGGCTAGGTTATACAGTGAAAGGCCCACCGTACAATGACCACATCCTACAAAAAGGCTCCACCTCTCAAAGGTTGCACAACCTCCCAAAACAACGACAGGGGCTTGGGACCAAGTCTGCAAACATCTGACTCTGAGAGACATGCCCCAGCCAAACCATGGCTGTCTCCCTGTTCACTTACCCCGTGGCCTGGGCACGGCTTACGACAGGGGGCTCTGGGCATGGCACTGATACTCAGAACATTTCAAGGAAAGCCACAGTTGTCAAGAGGCTCAATAACACAACTCTCCTGCTGTGGTTCTCTTCCGTTAGTGACCTAAGTAGATTATTGGGCTTTGGTCAACTTAAAACTCAGTGTTTTCCCGTTTTCTGACTACTACTGCTTCCTTCAAAATGGGGAAAGGAAAAATGGGGGGATGGGGCAGAAATTGGCCAAAGAAATGCAACAAGGGGGAATGAAATGTAATTAAATATGAAATCCTCAAAGGATTAATAATAATATATTTTAGGAAAGAGTCCCCGCCATTTGCCTGTTCTCACATCTCTCACAATTGCAAGTGTTAGCCCTGCTAAGAAAGCCTTTCACTGGGGCTGGGGATTTAGCTCAGTGGTAGAGCGCTTACCTAGAAAGTGCAAGGCCCTGGGTTCGGTCCCCAGCTCCGGAAAAAAAAAAAAAAGAAAAAAAAAAGAAAGCCTTTTACCTTCCAGTCAATAAAACAAAATCTGATCAGAGTCCACGTTGCTCACACAGAGCATCTGATTAAGGTACCTCATCGAGCATCACCTTAGAATTACAGGGTCTTGCCTGCTAATAAGAAAGCATTTTTCTTACAATACCAACTTCCCCATCATTCATGGCCGTCCCCATGAGTAGAGGACTCTGGCCAACCATACTTCTAAACCTGAATACCTGCAGATTACTAGAAAGCAAGCTGAACTATTTCATTCCCTCTTTGTCTTTTTAATGCAGTTCTCACTCCTAGAATGGCCATACTTCTAAACCTGAATACCTGCAGATTACTAGAAAGCAAGCTGAACTATTTCATTCCCTCTTTGTCTTTTTAATGCAGTTCTCACTCCTAGAATGGCGTGCTGTTATTTATTTTGTATGAGAAGGAGGTCAGAAGGAATGGTCTGCTCTCCATAGTCACCTCCATTAGGAATGACACACTCCCCTCTGTCAGCTCCATGTGGACAGCTCCCCTTCTCTGTGTCTGTGTCTGTCCATACCCAAAGCTGGGAGTACGGGCCATTCGTCATCCTCCCTCTTCCCTCCCCCCTCCAGAGCACTCAGAGGTACCCACATTCTCAGTGTTCTCCTTTGGCTCCAGGACAATTGCTCTGGACTCCTCCGGAGCTCTGGCTACTCAATAACGAAGTGTAAAACCGCAGTTTCGATGCTAATCCTGCTCTTGTCCACTCTCTTGTAACAAAGCGATCTGCGCCACGTGGATTGGGTGAGGTCCTATCTCAAGATCTGGAGCGAACTGCAAGCCTACATCAAGGAGCACCACACCACAGGCCTCACTTGGAGTAAAACTGTAAGTCCCAAGCCCTCTCTGACCCGCGTATCCAAGGCCCATGAAAACACTTGTGAAGACGTGAATCCCATGTGGCCTAACAGTCTTAAGCCTTAGAATTTACCTCACGATGGGACAAAAGCCTTGCAGAAGCAGCATTTCCTTTAGGAGGCGCTGTTAACTAACTGCAGAGCATGTGGAAAGGAAGTGACAGATGCCTAGGGTAAGGACGCCATAAAGAGCAAGGTCATGTCATCTGAAGGGAGAAAATAGATGGAACCACAGGTCACCGTCTTAAGGGAAATAAGCCAGCCCCAGAAATACCACTCTCTCCTGCTTTCAAGTTATAAGATAAACATCCATACTTAGGAAAATGTCATAACGAAACCTATGGTTTTATATAATTAATGTATATTCATAAGAGAACGAATGGAAAACTATCACGGCGGGTCCCACAGCCGTTAAGATTTGCCTGGGTGGTGATGGACAACAGCCCACTGCTTACCATAGAGGGCTCAACTCAAGTGCAAGGGTTCATGGGCACCAAGATGGCGTCCAGGGATGAGAGTTAAAGGCAGCACAAACTTTTCGGTACAGCTGTAGATAAAATGTCAACTAAAAGTTCAAATATTTCTTTTTGATATTGCAAAGTTTAAGGAGCAATCTTACCTCGGTGTGTTAGACTTGTTTGGGTTTGCTCTGTTTGCTTTTGGCTGGGGGAGGGTTGAGACAGTGCCTCCTACCTCGAGGCTGGCCTGGGTAACCCGAGATAGCCTTAGGCTTTTACCTGCCTCTCCTCACCAAGTGCTGAGAACCGAGCTCAGGGTCTCACGCGTGCTGGACACACATCGCACCAACCAAGCCACAAATCCAGCCCAATCCTAGCAGTTTGGCTGTGCCTTAAGCAGTGAAGTAAGCCTATGTGTTCCCATTGTAATTTCCACATGGGGAACCACAGTGGTCCTGACCTCCTCCCCAGCCTTGTCTCAGAGCCTTCCTGACTCACTGAACATTGCAGCAGTTAATGGCTACGTGAGCACGGGCAACACTTAGACCTGTGGTTCTCAACCTGTGGTTCACAACCCCCAGGGCTGGAGGTTAAATAACCCTTACACAGGGGTGGCTTAAGACCGTCTGCATATCAGATACACTATAATTCATAGCAGTAGCAAAATTACAGTTATGAAGTAGCAACAAAAATAACTTCAAGGTTGGGGTCATCACTATATGAAGGACTGTACCAAGGGGTTGCAGCATTAGGAAGGCTGAGGACCACTGGCTTAGATAAAAAGCCAAAAGAAATGGCTGTTTCTGAATTTGATGTACACAGATCACTTTGCCTCCGTTGCAATGTCCTGGGATGGATACTGGGCTCATAACCTTAGTTTCCCAGAGGTAGGTACCCCACATTTTCCCCTCTCCTCAACTCAAACATCACAACTTTGCAAAACGTCTGTTGCCCTTCACCAGCTCCGCAGGGTGGTGGCTCTCCTCTGTGCTTGTCTCCTGAGTGTTCCTTAGCTGGTGCCCTTGTAGTTTCTGTGTTCTCGTGCACTGAGAAAAACTCTGCGTCTGCCAAGTTGCTGACTTAGAGATCAGTGTCCATGCTCAGCTAATGGTATCAAATATACATAGTGTGTATACTGGGACTCTTGGGGCCTTCCTTACCTCCTGGAGCCTCTGTACTTGCTTCTGGTGGAAAAGTCCCTTCCCGTTAAAGATGAATATTACATTTAAACAGCCAACAGTTTAACTGGGAGTGAGACATTTGTGAATTCCATCCAAAGGTCAGAGTCCCCCTGGCTGCTGTGTCCCAGCACAAGACGCTCGGCAAGCGCTGGGGTGATAGTGTTTTTTGAGTTTTGAGCAGAGTGTGGGGTTCCTCCAAGTGTTTCCCAGCAGGGACAAAAGGTTAGCAATGACCCCCTCCAATCCGACATTCCTTTACATTTTCTACCTCGCTTCCCCCCTCAACACAGCATAATGATGTAGACACAACATTTCATGAATTTCTAAACGGTTTTAAGATTGTGTGGGGGGGGGGGGTTGGGGATTTAGCTCAGTGGTAGAGCGCTTGCCTAGGAAGCGCAAGGCCCTGGGTTCGGTCCCCAGCTCCGAAAAAAAGAACCAAAAAAAAAAAAAAGATTGTGTGTGTGTGTGTGTGTGTGTGTGTGTGTGTGTGTGTGTGGTGAATGTATGGCCGACTGATTAGAATTCTTCCACATCTGTTTCAAATGAAGGACTGTTTTGTTACAAATCTGTGTGTCATAAGGGCAAGCGTCACATCTTGGCCGTAGGGATAAGCCACCATTAGAGACCGATAAGACAAGAGTTAGGAGTCCTCGGGTCCATTATTGTTTTCTGACAGACTAATGTAAGAGAGATGACCATTCACTTGTGGAAAACAATGTCAACAGATGCTAATTCTCAAATGAGACTCAACAAAAAAAAAAAATATGGATTAAAAGAAAACTTCTTTTAAAGAGTTCGAATACCCTTACCACCACATAGAAAGCTAGTCAGTCATTTCTCTGAATATAAAAAGGAAGATCTGATTATTAATGACAGAAAAGATATTAATGATAGAAAAATAGTACGTTTCTTTGTTCTAGAGTGAACACTCGCTTTATCGTGTTCACTAAAAAGTAAGTGCTTCTAGAACCCGGAGGTGCAGCTGGGTGGAAGAATGCTAGCCTAGTGTGTATGAAGCCCGGACTCATTCCCTCATGTCAAGGGGCAGAGGAGAATATTCTCTTTGTGCCAGTAACTATATATTTCATAGACGTGCACTGCGAGCCTACAACCAAGTCTCCCAAACTTTGTTTTTCCTTTCCATCTGGGTCATAGTCAGATAGCTCTTCCTTTACGCCACTTTTGGTAAAACTCTCACTGAAACTCACAAAGTCAATTTCACAATCTACAAATACACCACCTCCCACATTTTCAAAAGCAAGGACATTAAAACCCGTGTTATATATTTACACGAAATATAAGCGATT
Organism: Rattus norvegicus; assembly: GCF_021556685.1. Taxonomy (NCBI): domain Eukaryota; kingdom Metazoa; phylum Chordata; class Mammalia; order Rodentia; family Muridae; genus Rattus; species Rattus norvegicus. The sequence goes on along the minus strand of NC_141550.1, from coordinate 18,035,003 downwards.
CCCTAGAGCAAATTGGGCCTCACAGACTGCTGTATTAGTAACAGCCATTGTTTATTGAGCACGTGGTTTAAGTCTTGGGGAAATTCTATTGGAAACAGGTAAGCGCACGTGTCTGCTTTCCACACTCTCTAGTACCAGCCACGCCCCCCCCAGCCCTATGCTACTTCCTCAATCAGACAAGGAAATGATAATTGTGACCCAAAACTAAAACTATGAAGTAGTTACAATAGCAAAGTGTACAGTCTTTTGAAAAGCGGTCAAGACTTATGCACAGACCCACGGTTTTTCCTGATTTTTACCCTCCTTGTCTACAATTTGAAGGAGAATCCATTAAAAAGTACATTATAAGGTTAGAGAGATTGGTCAGTAATTAAGAGTAGTTAGTGTTCTTGTAGGCGACCAAGATTCAATTCCCAGCGCCCACATCTCCAGGACTGTGTAACAAAACAATCCTTTGTTTAAAACAGATATGGGAGAATTCTAATCAGTCTACAGAATACTCACCCCATCCCCGCACACCCTCCTTAAAGCCCTTTAAGAAGGCATGGAATTTCTTGTCTTTGAATGGCTCACAACTGCCCATAACTGCAGATCCAGAAGATTCTGCCCCCTTCTTCTGACTCCTCAGACACCACACTTCACGTGGTGCACAGACATCTATGAGACTGGAATTCTCATACACATACAATCAAGTATATTATAAAAGATACAGTCTTGAATTCAAAAATCCGATTCCAATTTTACATATCTAAAAACCATTTAAAATCCCGAGTACACTCGATTGTCCAAGTCAAACTGATTTCTCCTGGATTGCTGTTCTGGTGAACACACCAGCAAAGGAGACATTCACAGATAATCTCAATTCTTGCAGAGAAAGGGGACTATTAGAATTATCTGATCGAAGTGGCTCCTGGGAACAAAAAAAATAAACACAGTCCCTTCATCTGTTTATCTGCTGATCACGAGTATGCAAAAACAATTCTGTATTTATGAGAGGCAGGGATCAGAAAGACTGGGGGAAGGCGTGGTGTTGGTGTAAAACACCACCATATTCAGGCGTTTACTTTGTGTGTGTGTGTGTGTGTGTGTGTGTGTGTGTGTGTGTGTATGAGAGAGAGAGAGAGAGAGAGAGAGAGAGAGAGAGAGAGAGAAAGGGAGGTGTAGAGGTCAGAAGACAATTCTGGGGAGTCAGTTCACCTCGGCCACCATGGGTTCAGGGACTCAACACAAGTCACCAGATTTACACGGCAAGTGCCTTTATCCCCTGAGCCATCCCACCAGCCCGTTGCATCGTCTCAGACAGTCCACTGCAGTGCTGCCCAGCTATGGATATGCAACACCTCAAGGGTCTTGAGTAATTGTTTTCCTTCCCTTTTCAAGTTGGATTTTGACATTTTCCACTCTGAGTCCTCCCTGGGTTCCTCCAGTGCTTCCTTATGCTCACAAATACCCACCCCCACCTCCAAGAGAGCAGCTGCGACTGGATCTTCCAGTTGCTGCCTCCCAACCTTGGCCTTCCGAGTGCAGCTGTGCCAGCAGCTGCTGCCCCACCCGTCCACTTGTCACCGACAAATGTGGGACTCTGAGGGCAGGCATTGTGTTGGGGACAGCAACAGGGGAGGCAGTGAGTGTGTGCACAGTGTGCTGGGGTGGGGGGCAGAAGCGTTTGGCGGATTGGATCAAGCAGCTGTGAAGTCATCTGTCTGGGTCTCTTATTACATTGACTTCGGTCCATAGAGTCCCGTCATTTCTCTGGGATTTTCTTCAACTTGAAGCCAGCATGGACCTAGCAGCAGTCCAAACAGAAACAACTCCAGTTCTCAGTTAGTTCCTTTCCTCTGGAGTCTTTTTCCTATTGATAGATGTTTCTTCCGGACTGAGCTTCAGAGACACTCTGGTAACGCCATTGATCTTCTGGCCCAAGCCTGGTAGAGGCACCAGTGGTCTACCCACCCTGGCAGTTGAGACGGATCTGTACGAACCACTAGCAGAAACGTCAAACCAGACGCCTGCAGCTGGGAGACTGAAGCTCGGCCCTCACACTCGAGATTACAGGCAACTAAACTTTTCCTGTGAATTCAGGTCTTTTCCAGGAATTCCATGAAGCGGATCAATCAAGAGGCTGAGCTTACTGACACTCTGGTGTCAGCTTGTGGACATATTCCTGCTCTTTTGTGGAGTTCTAACTTTAGCTTTAGAAATTGGATGTGGTTATCTGTAAAGTAGAACAAAACCACGGGGACGGATCAGATAAAGACTTAGGTGGTGGATGGTTTTCATGAGTCTTATGTTTTGGGTTTTGGTTTTGTTTTTTTGTTTTGTTTGAGACAGTATCCTATGTAGCCTGTGCTGGCCTCAAACTCTCTACATAGCCAAGGCTAGCCTTGAATTCTTGATCTTCCTGCTTTTACCATCCAAGTACTGGATTTCAGGCACAGACCACAGCACTTTGCTGGGATACAGTTTTGGGGGGTGGGATGGACTCCAGGGTCCTTTAGTTGGCACAGAGGACAACTACATGGAGTCAGTTCTCCCCTTCCACTTCTACATGGGTTCCAGGGATCAAACTCAAGTCACTAGACTTGCACTGAGCCATCTCACCAACCCATGTTCAGATTTTTAGTGCTGACCCTGTGAGCTCTAAACATCTTCCCTGTGTGTTAGCTGCCCCCCACTAGAACCTCCCATGAGCAATCGGGAAAGTGCAAGTTACGAAGGTGGAAGGTTTCTTCCCCAAGGCAAGCCATCTCAGCATCATTTCCGTCCTCCCAGGGAGCCATCCCCACTTCAGCCTATCTTTCAGTAGAAATCCAAATGTCCATTCACAAAGCAGAAGGCTTACCCTTCACTCATGGTCCAATTAAAACCTGCCAGAGGACGTCCTGAGTTACTATAATGTAGGCTCCACCGTATGTTGTTAACTATATGTCATGTGAGTTGCAGGTCTTATGGCCTCTCTGGTCCCTCTCAACATTTACAGAACTGGGCCCAACCTTCTAGATGCCCGCTTCATTTAGAGCTTGCGCAAACCTCACGTTGGTTCACTGGTCACAGGGAGCGGCTGGGCCTCAGAGGGTATGTCACTTGTCTGGACTGCATGACTCCAGAGTGGCTCTGGGCAGTGCACCTGCCCACAGCTGCATAAACTATGCTGACTTACTCTTGATCCTCCATAGCTCCCTTTGGGGGTCCTTGGGCGGCAAACTACAGACAGTTCCCTGGCTTACAGTGAACGTTTTCAACTTAAGATCTTTGTTATTGCCGTTGCTTGCGTTTTCAATTATATTTAGCTATCAATCGTGCACGTGCGTGTGCAAGCATGTGTGTGTGTGAGTGTGTGTTCGTGTGCACACGTGTGTGTATGTGCATGTGTACACGTGTGTGTATGTGTGTGCGTGTGTGTGTGCGTGTGTGTGTGCGTGTGTGTGTGCGTGTGTGTGTGTGTGTTTGTGTGCACACGTGCGCATGCCATAGCTCATATTCAGAAGTCAGAGGACAATTCACAGGAGCTGGTGGTTCTCTTCTTCCATCATCTGGGACTCTAGGTTGAATTCAGGTGGGCAGGTGCCTTTATCCGATGAGCCATTTATTGACCCATACTTTTGTTGTTGCTGTCCTCTTGCCCTTGGTTGGCTCTGAACTCACTGTATAGACCAGGCTGGGCTGGAACTTGGAGCAATCCTCCTGCCACCACCTCCTGAGGGCTGGGCTTAGAGGCCTGTGCCACCACACCTTTCTCAAATGGGTTTGGGTTTTGTTCTGCGCTTGTTGTTTGTTTATTATGTTTTGGGTTTTTTTTATGCTGGGAATAGAACTGGAGGCCCAACACATGTGAGCCAAGCAATCTACGTCTGAGCTGTGTCCCTGGCCCTCCCATGACAGTTCTTCAGTTGTAGGTTGGCAGCAAAACCAGTAGACGCCTGAACTTTATGTCAGATGTGGATCTGCTCCCAGAGAGCAGCAAGTACGACCATCTCCTTCCACAGCCAGAGCACAAGGAGGATGCGCACTCTGTCTGTACTGAACAGTGGGGCTAAGATCAGGGCACTAGATAAGCTTTTACTTAGAACTTCTCAACCTGTGGCGAGTTCGCCCAGGTATTCTCCATGCAAGGCAAAGAGACTCTGAAGTGCATTCTCTTCTGGGTCAGAGCCATGTTGATCAAAGTGGGTTAAATCCCCACCAATAAACAAAGGAGCCTGCAGATATGAAGCCAGGCTGGGAATGGCCGCATCGGCTTCAAGGAACCACTAAGCTAACCTAACCTTGCTGAGGCAGCCGCTGTGCACCAAGTTCTAGGAAAGGTGCTAAAAATATCAACAGGTGGGGCTGGGGATTTAGCTCAGTGGTAGAGCGCTTACCTAGGAAGCGCAAGGCCCTGGGTTCGGTCCCCAGCTCCGAAAAAAAGAACCAAAAAAAAAAAAAATATCAACAGGTGAATGGCATGGCAGGTGTCAGTGTCAACTGCAGCAGGTCACATACCAGCTGCAGAGCTGACGTGTGACAGACATGTCTACATACCCTAGAAAGGGAGCCCACGCCAGACCCAAGGAATGACCGCCCCACTAAAGTCCAACGTGGTGGGCAAGCCAATGAGATTTTATTGGGATCGCTAACAGGCACATGGGTGAGGAGTTACAGGAGATGGACTGACTCAAAAGCAGCCCTATCACTCAAAGCCCCCAACACAGATGACAGCTCAGAGAAGCTGCTGGCCCAGGGCTCTATGCACAACTTGTAGACTAAGTCCAAGAATCTCTGTCTCAGTAACTGGGCTAGAAACAGTCTCCTCCCTAGAAGTCACTAACTCCTTCTATATCACGGGATGAGCCTTCCAGGATCTTGCAAGTCTCCACAATCTCTGACTTGTGGTGTCTTGCTTCTCCCCAGAGTCTCTCAAGTCTCCCTTCCCATCTGAGTTCAGTGGAAACTGCCCTCTAACAAGAGCATACGAGCAACACTGAATGTTGGGCCAGGGTGAGAGGTCCAGGGACAAGTCCAGAGAGCAAGGCTTATGTAAACAAGGAAGATAGAGCGGTGCCTGGCACCTTAATAGGCCGTGTGGTTTTCTGCCAACAGCAACCCAAACCCTTGTTAAACAGAAATCTCAGAATACCTGGTCCCACCTGTGCCCTCCTGAAGCACAACCCCCGGTTAAATCCCTAGATGGTTTCTCTGCATATTACAGATTCAAAAGCCAAGGCCTCATATGTTTCCATCGACCCAAAGAAGTTATTATAGGGAGATGATTTTTTTGTTCACGTAGTGATTTGGTGGTTCATTTTTGAAACAGGGTTTCCTATATTCCAGAGTGTCCTTGAAGCCACTGCAAAATCAAGGATGACCTTGAACTTCTAATCCTCTTGCCTCCACCTCTCGAGTGCTGGGATTGCAGCCATGCACCCCTTCACCCAATTTATGCAAGGCTGTGATTGAACCATGTGCTTTGGAACCGCTGGGCAAGCACTCAACCAACTGAACCGCCTCCCCACTCCCCAGGTCATCATGGTGTGCAAACAAATGCAGCAATGTAGGCCATAGTGGAAAATAATTAGACTCCTAGATGGTCAGGAAAAGCTAAGGAGGGGCCCACACTTTGAAGGCTGTAAACAAGGCCTGGTGTGTGTCTTTAATCCTAGTATTCAGGAGGCCAAGACAGGTGAATCTTATGTGAGTTTGAAGCCAGCCTGGTCTACAGAGTGAGTTTCAGGACAGTTAGGGATACACAGAGAAACCCCGCCTCAAAGGAAGAGAAAAGAGAGGGGGGAGGGAGGGAAGAGAAGAGAAGAGAAGAGAAGAGAAGAGAAGAGAAGAGAAGAGAAGAGAAGAGAAGAGAAGAGAAGAGAAGAGAGGAGAGGAGAGGAGAGGAGGAGGGGGAAGTAGGGAGGGGGAGGAGGAGGAGAAGGAGAAGAAAGAAGGGGGAAAGAAAGAAAGAAGAAAGAAAAGTGAAAGGAAAGGAAAGAAAGGAATAGAAAAGAAAAGAAAAGAAAAGAAGAAAGAAAGAAAAAGAAAAGAGAAAAGAAAGGAAGGGGGAAGGGGTAATTCCGGCAAAGGGTTTAGTACGTGCTTTTCCAGGCAGTCTGTCAAGGCCAGTAGCAGAGCTGGAGTCAGTAACTCTGTAGTTATGCTAAGAAAATTGGATCACAGGTAGCAACAAAGCTTGTTACTTTCACTGCGGGTTGCTAAGCAGAAAGTTACAAGTCGTAGCAAGTGCTTTGAATGGTGTTTGATACATGAGAGATGGCGGAGCCCAGGGCACCCAGTGCACCTTAGGAGGCTAGTGACCAGTGTGTGATCTAAAGAAGAAACAGAGCAGAGGATGGGTGAACGGGAGCCCGAAGGTGAGGATGGTTTGGGGAGGGAAGGTAGAGAAGAACTCAAATTTAACCACAAAATTTCCCATCTAGATTTCGAGGGAAAGGAATAAAATCAGGGGCATTGTGCTAGGAGTAGCCACTAGCAAAGGAAGAAAAGGCCTGCTGCTCTATTGTGTTTGAGGAGCTGGTGAAGGGAGCTTGAAAGGGAGAAAGCCTGGCACAGGTCCTGTGAATCACCTGCCTGCAATCATCTAAAGAGAGGAGGGAATAGAAGAGGCATGAGAGGAATAAACCTGAGACTCCCATGCTGTAAGGGATCTATCAATGAGACAATGAAAACGATGGGGGTGGGTGTTACAGCTGTTAAGAAGGATGACCTGTCCACCAATGTGAATGGTGGCCTGGGAGAGACCTTGAAAAGGCTGTCAGCATCCAGCATATTGATTAATTTCCAATGAGGTTTGGAGATTCTGGCTAGCTTGGTCCATAGACTGTGACTTCCAGTAGTTAGCTTAATTAAAGAAAGAAAGGCCTAGGGTGTCTGTGAGGCACACCTTTGCCGTGTCCATCGGATCTTTCCCAGAGAAGATTGACCATGCCTGGATGTGGGCAAATCTATCCAGTGGGCAGGAGTCTCAGAACTGAATAAAAAGGGGGACAGGGGAATCTGAACTGAACATAGGTGTCTCCCTCCCTCTACTTCCTGATCCACCTGTATATAAGCCAGCGCTCACCAGCACAGTTTCAAACCAATCCCACCACCATACCTTCTGGCCGCAGTGGACTGTGCTCCCTTTAAACAGAGAGACAAAATCAAAATAAAGCCTTCCTCCCTTAAGTTCTGTTAACCAGGTACTTTATCATGGGGATGCTAGTGCAAGTAACACATCCAGAATTGCTAGTGTAACACATCATTTGTTACTAGTGACTTTTCAGGGAGGGGCTTCAGGAAGTGGGGCGGGGTGTGGGGTGAGAGCGGATACAACTTTGTAGAACTGAGAAGTCCAGTTTTCACATAATGAACTCTGATTACCTGCAAACCATTTGTCTCAATGGACAGATTACTGCTCAGAGGTTCAGGGTCTGCCTTAAAGCTTTAAGATCAATGTTTATCAGTATAGATTTATTTTAACCCATGATGTATCTTCGGTTGACTGTACTTATGTCCGTAGCAGTCCAATAGCCTCAATTTTCATGTAGAATTAACAAAACTATAGAGCTTTGAGTTGTGTATTTATAACTATTTCTATTGTCTCATAAATACCTTTGGGTTTTAGTGTTTGTTGATAGGAAAGTATAAATATTTTAGAGCATTTGTCTCTCTCCATAAATCAAAATAGTACTAGCTTCTAAAACTGTCTGATTTAGTAATCAAGATTATTCTGTTTACTAGGAAATTTTTACAACCAAGAACTCAAAGTCTCTATGTTCGAGGGGTCAGGAGTTAATTCACATTCCTAACTTATTTAAACCATATCCTGGGGATATTTTAGTAACATATTCAGTTAAAATACCATCTCCGTGGGCAAAGTAGCACAAACCTGTAATCCCAGCACTCAGGAGGCCGAGCCCAGAGGATGGCTATAAGCGTGGGTGGGGCCACCCTGAGGGACATAGCCAGACCGTGTCTCAAAAGTCTATTCATTTTCATCTATGTGCACTGCTGCTTTCCCTGCACATATGACTGCGTGATGGTGTCAGACCTCCTGAAACTGGAGTGACAGTTGTGAGCTGCCATGCAGGTGCTGGGTCGTCCGGAAAAGCAGTCAGTGCTCCCGATTGCTGAGCTATGTCTCCTGCCTCAAATGATTTAAGTTTATGTTTCCTTCATTAATAATGTTGATAGCCACCGTGGAATTGAGGATTCTTGTCATTTATTCTTTCACACACGACAAGACTATCAGAAGGGTGTGGTTTTGCAGTGGTGGAAGGGTGGGGGGGTGGCCAGGCAAAAGTCATCTCCATAGGAGATACGAACATGCTTCCTTGTTCGTTTTCTGTGGCTATAACAAAACACTCCACCCTGGGTCCTTTCTAAATGAAACATGTTCTTTAGCTCAGAGTTTTGGAGACTGGAAGTCCAAGATTGGAAAGCCCTGTCTACTGGGACCCTGGGGAAAAGCCTCTTCATGTACCGCCATACCCTACCCCAACACCCTGTCTCCCTGCAGAAGCATATGAAGACCTCCATTTCCCCACAATGCTTTATGTTCCTAAGTGATCTAGTTATATCAGTAAGTGTCGATGAGACACCTCCCGTAACTCAGGTCCTGGACCCCCATGACCAGCAGGCGGCAGTGAGATGAGTAAGAAAGGAACTCCAGAGTTCTGGAGTCGGCCAAACCCAACCCAGATTCACCGGCAAATGTCTGTGATGTGATGCAAATTATTATACAAATGTTCTGGGGAGTCTCTGTACAGGGGAACAGGGACTGTCCTCTCAGAAGAGCCCCAGAAGGGGCTGCGAGACGGTTGTCGCTAACGGGCGTACTATAGAACCACAAGGACTTGGCAGCCACGTGAAGAGACAGGTGTGGCAGCGTGCACTTAGAATGACAGGTCTGGGGAGAGGGAAACAGTTCCCTGGGGCTCATTGGCCAGCCTAGCATAATTGGAAGCCCCACTGCCCAGTGAGAAACCCTGCCTCAAAACACGAAGGTGGATGTCCCCCTTAAGGAATAGCAACTGAAGTTGACCTCTGGCCACCTCAAGCACATACACCCATACCCATGCACATGCTCCTTACACCTACGTAAACACGTAACACACGTGTGCATGCTTCACTCCATAAAACCTATGAAAAGATATTGGAGCTGAACCTTGAAGGATCTGGAAGAGTCTTCCATGAGAGTGAAGCCTTCTAAGACATGGAGAGGCAGGGTGGAGAGGTAGAGACCCGTCTGGGAGCACTGGGTCTTCTGTGCCCTGAAGCTATGAGCTCCCCGAGAAGAGGCACCCAGCATCCCCAGCAGTGATTGGCCCAGGGCTTTAGAAATAGATGATGCCCCACCCACTCCCACCTGATCAACTGCGGCCCTTAGCTACTGGTTGTGCCCAGGGTTAATGGACCCTGTGAATGGATGTCCTCATTCCTTTTTTTTCTTTTTTTAAAGATTTATTTATTTTATGTATATGAGTGCACTGTAGCTATCAGACATACAGAAGAGGGCGTCGGATCCCATTGCAGATGGTTGTGAGCCACCATGTGGTTGCTGGGAATTGAACTCGGGACCTCTGGAAGAGCGACCTTAACCTCTTAACCTCTGAGCCATCTCTCCAGCCCGGATGTCCTCATTTCTATGCTAAGATGGTGATGAGAGTGAACAGTGCATTTTCACACTGCTCAGGGACAGTCCCCTGTCCTACCCCTTGCCACCTGCTGCCTCTCCGAATTCAGGAAATTGAGTCTGATATCACATTAAGCGGGGGAGGGGGCAGGGGGCTTTCTTAAGAAACAAGGGGATATATGGTTATCCTGTAAACATGAAACAACACTTCATAAAACAATGCACAGAACTACCCCTGGCCCCTGTCTACCATACCTGTCGTTCAAACAAAGTGCTTTGCAACCCCCTGGGGACCAGCTCAGTGGTAGAGAACCTACCTGGCATTCTTGAAGACCCTGTGTTCCAGCCTCAGCACTACAAAGAAGGAGGGAGGGAGGGATGGAGGGAGAGAGGGAGGGAGGGAAGGAAGGAGAAAGGGAGGGAGGGAGGGAGGGAGGGAAGGGAGGGAGGGAGGGAGGGAAGGAAGGAAGGGAGGGAGGGAGGGAGGGAAGGAAGGAAAGAGGGGAAAGGATAGGGAGGGAGGGAAAACAGAAGGAGAAAAGAAGGAAACGCAAGCATCAGTTGACCTTTTTCCATGAAATTTGGAGCTGGAATTGAAGCCCATGTTACCGTGTGTTAGCCCAGGTTACCCTGTGTTAGCCCAGGTTACCCTGTGTTAGCACACATTACTCTGTGTTACCACACCTCAACTCTTAAGCTCAAAAGATGACAATCCTGGGTATTTTCATTTAAAATGGTTTTTGGGCAAAAATACACATAAACTATGAATGACCTAATAGCCCTTAACTTGCCTTTGTCTTCTTCATGTCTGCTCTTTCCAAAGTATTGATCTTTCAAGGCAGCACATTGACCTCCTCAGGATCCTACAATCCAAACGAAAACCAAAAAACCTTGAATTCTGTGACAGAGTTAGGCTCAACTGGCCCGATGTAGTCATTGTCCGGCTGAATCAAAGCACCCGTCCTTCTTGGCATTCATACAGCCGTTGGCTCTCCCTCATGCTCTCTCTGATGGGTACACTCGGCTATCTTTAACTCTGGGAAGCTTTCCCACGGAAATTTTATTTTTTCCTTCTTTTATGAGAAACTGTATTTTCGTGTTGCTGACACTGGCAACGAAGAAGAAAAGACAACTCGGAGAGTCCAGATTTGGTCTAGGTATCAGTTGCAGAGCAAGGTCAGACTCTTAACAGCCGACGCTCACCCAGATGATTTCTCTCATGCCTAGCTCACACCAGTGAATTGGACTGTCCCCATGTACCGTCTCTGCTGGGATGGCCTGATCCACTTTTATCAAAAAAAAACAAAAAACAAAAAACAAAAAATATCGTACGTTGGTCGTGTGGAACAGAAGTCATTTTTGGAGGGACTGGTCCAAACGTGAGAATTAAAGACATGAAGCAGAGATCTGAGTTTACCGGCACTGACTGTGTATGTCTCTCTTGGGGTGTCTCCAATATGTGGCGTTTACTCCATCTCTGAACTGACTTGGTTTTGTTTATTCTGTTGTGTTTTTTTCTTCAACTGCGATGCCCTGGTTCATCCAGGTCACCAAAGGAGCAACGTACAAGAACCACGGGCAGATAACCGTCCTGAGAGAAGGTAGAGCAAAGTTAAGAAGCTAGGGTGAAACGCTGAGGCACGGTCTCACGTAGCCTGGGCTGGATTCAAACTCCCTTTGTAGCCAAGGACGACCTTGAACTTCTGATCCTCCAGCCTCCAACTCCCAAATGCCAGAATTACTGGCTCATAGAAGTATAATTTATGCAGTGCTGGGTGTCAAGCCAGGGCTCCTTTTTGTTAAGTAGGTATACTCCAAATTGAGCCACACCCCCACCCCAAGACTTGGGTTCTCAGTGACTTTCCCTTTCACACCTTTCTTTTCTTAAAAAAAGATGTATTTATTTATTATATATGACGCTGTCTCCAGACACACCAGAAGAGGGCATCAGACCCCATTACAGATGGTTGTGAGCCACCACCTGGGTGCTGGGATTTGAACTCAGGACCTCTGGGAGAGCATTCAGTGCTCTTAACCGCTGAGCCACCTCTCCAGCCCGACAGCTTTCAATAAGGCTGTTTGGAGCCTCGATTCTGAAAGGAACTAATCCAAAGGGGGCCCCATGTTATGCCACAGTTGTGCCCCCACATTTTTATAGCAACTGCACATAAGTATAGGACTTTGTGGAAATCAGAAATGTCCATAGTGTTCAATACCCATTAATAAATGGAAGGCAGTCTTTAAGTTGGCTTTCCAAACGTGATTAATAAACATGTCCTTAAAATATTATGTAGCACTTCTCTGTGGTGTTATTAACGATTCTGTCTTCTTGGAATGGTTCCCAGGAGCTTTTTCTTTGGCAAAAGCCTCAAAAATCCAAATAAGTGGTAAAAGAATTCAGCCCGGAGTCATGAGTCCACGCTGGCTTTCGCTCGTGTTGCTAGGATGAGCCTCCTTCCGTTGCTATGCAGACACACTTCTGTTTTATTCCATCACTTTCCTGTCTGTGTGAGGTATGTGGTGTGGGGTGTGGGGTGTGGGGATGTGCACCTGTGTGCAAATATGTGGAGGCTAAAACAGGATCCAGCGTCCCCCTTGAAGACTCTCCCTCGTTGCCTTAAGACAAGGGTCTCTCTTTCACTGGACCGGACTCACCATCTTAGCTAGGCTGACAAGCCTGTCTCTGCTCCCCCAGTGCTGGGGTTATAGCCACAACCCATCCTTTATGTGAGTGCTGGAAATTCAAATATGAGTCCTCTTTTGTGTCTTGCAGAAAAAGCACGCTTACCCTCTGAGCCGAATCCCCACTCATCTTTCTTCGTTATAATTGTAATTGAACTGTAGCGTTAGTGTTGATGTAAAATCTGCCGGTTCTTAAGGAAGTTCTTTATGTTTAGAAATGTGTTGATCTGACTGCCGCTGATCAAGGTACAGATGTATGTATGTATATGTATATGTATATCTGTGTGTATACATATATGTGTATATATACATATATGTGTGTATATGTATATATACATATATGTGTGTGTATATATGTGTGTGTATGTATGTATATATGTGTGTGTGTGTGTGTGTGTGTGTGTGTGTGTGTGTGTATCCCAGCACAGTGGCACACACCCGTGAGCCCAGCATGTGAGAAACAGGCAGAAGGGTCACTGACTGCCAGTCCCACATAGCAAAGTTCATGGTCAGCCAGCCACATAACAAGAACATGTCTCAGGAGGGGTGAACTGCCAGGAATGGTGGTGCACATCTATGAAGCCAGCACCAAAGAGCCACAAGCAGGGGGATCTGAATGTGTACAGTGAATTTTAGGCCAGCCTAGACTACATGAGTCCCTGTCTCAAACAAACAAACAAATGGAATAATTAAAAAAAAAAAAGAACCCTAAATCAATTAGTGGTTGGAAGATGGTTTAAGCGCTGGGGTGGTAGCTGGCCCAGTGTGCTTGAAGCCTGCGCTCAACCCCCCGAGGTAATCCTAGCACTTAGGAGCTAGGAACAGGAGAATTGAAATCCAGTCATCCTTGGCTACATAGTGAATTGGAGTCCAACTGATCTGCATGGACCTATGGGAGGAGAGAGAGAGAGAGAGGGAGAGAGAGAGGTGAGACTTTTGCTCTTTCTTTAGTCACTGTCTCCTATTATGGAAATGAGGTCCATTGCTCTTGTGTTTCATGTGTACATCATGTGTCCGTCATACCAGGCCACTTGGGATTCTTCGTCTTCAGAAAAGATAATTGACAGTGTGATATATAAAATATTAGCTGTAATACATCATGAGATCCTGTGGTGTCAAAACTGTGAGTGACAGAGCATGGGACCTTTTGAACATCTGAGGGTATGACCAGGCACACGGGAGCTGTCATGGCTACCTGGAAATTGCTAGTCGTGGGCTTTGTTAGTGATTAACAGGCCAAGACGGTTCAAAAAAGGATGACCAGAGAGATTCTGCCCAGAAACAAGGGAACCAAATGTGTGCGTCCCTGGGGGGGGGGGGGACAACAAGACCCATAAATACTGCTGTGTGTCAGCTGCTCCATTCCTGTGGCCTTATCTACCATCTCCACAAATACTTTAAGGACAGGTGGCTCAAAATATTACCGCCGATAAGCCAGTTTTGTAGAAGGGAAGTCTCGGCAAAGGCCCCATTGTGAGCAACATAATCCACCTGTTCCAAGAAAGGATCAGATGATAATTTTGTGTTCTCTGTCCCTGCTTTGTAAGTGATGGTAAAAATACCAACCAAGATACTGGTTGCCTGACCTGTTCTCAAAGCTGGAGGTTAATGCTGTCTGCATAATATTTCTTCTTTGCTGAAACCCCCTCGGTCTTTTCTTTTCAGGATTAGGGAACTTGCGAAGCCCCCAGTGGTATGCTCTAAGTCACTGCAGCCCTAGGTCTGGCTCCCTGGCCCCCACACAGACTAATCCTACTGGCCCTTCTTTTCTACAAACTCAAAAAAAATCTAGATAACTGAAATCATTTTATGGCTTATTTAGAAGTAAGTTAAGACTGAATCTGAATGAACTGGTTATTTAAGAAGAAGCATTAGGGGAAGGAACATTCGATTAATTATATAGAATGAGTGCCACCGAACAATAGTAAGATTCCACTTAACGTCCTCTGCAATTTCCCTTTCTAGTAGAAATCTAAATTCCGGAGGCTGGCATGGTGGCTTGTACCTGAATTCTCAGCACTCGGGAGGCTGAGGCACGGGGATCACTGGGAGTATTGAAGCCAGCCTGGGCCACATAGTAAATTCAAGACCCTGTCTCAGAAACACCAAAACAAAATAAAGTCTGACTTCTGAGGAAATGAGTCGTGACTGCTCTGGGAAGCAGCCGTCGGTGAAAGCGAGGCACCAAGCACACGGGCGCACAGCTCTGGTGTGTGCAGTGTAGGCCGTGGCGTATATGGCGTGGCGTGCATCACTGGAGATTACCCCAAACTTACAAACGCCTGTGGGCCGCTTAGAATGTCTCTTGGTTTTCTGCCTAGAGTTCTCGGCTTTAAAAATGGGAGAGACAGCTGTTCCCAGGACAGTGACATTAATTTAGAGAGATTTGTAGAACATTAACTTTCTTTTAAAAGTCTTCGTGCCAGGAAAGAAAGGGGGAAAAAAAAAGTCCATAATCAAACATCTGCTCTCGGAATTAATCTTAATAGGCCTTAAAAGCCTCATTTGGGGTTTTTGTGCCGTGTTCTTGCAGCATAACTGAACTTTTGCACCGGGAACACAGCCATTGGAAATCATAAATGTTCTGTTTCTCTTTTTAATTTTTTAAGTGGCAAGCCATTGTTACATGACTTTTATAGACACTCTTCTTTAACTGTGCCCAGCCTGAAGACTGTAAGATACTCCAGAGAGTCATCTCCACAGCCTCAGAAAGGCTTGAGTGTTTGCCTGACTGGTAAGGTTTGGCACTGCTGCTTTGGTAAGGTTAAATCTGCCTCCCTTGGAGCTCCTACACTGAGACTGCCACCTTCTGCTTTCTGGGCTAGGTGACCTCATCCCAGTCACATGACCTCTCCTCCCTGGGTTCTGAGCCCCTAAGGTGTCTGGATTCTACGCCCCCCCACCCCCGCTATAAAATGAAAGTAATTGTTCAAGTCACACATATTATAAAAGAATTTATTAAGAAAAGCTTTCTTTGTGCCAGGGCAGTAATTTGATTGGTAGATCTGAGCTTCAGTCCCAGGGCCCATGGTTTGGTTTTATTTTGTGTTGTTTTATTGTTTTTTAAAAGCCATAAAAAATGGGTGGGATTGGCGGTCCAGCTCAGTGAGTGTGAAGGCCCCTGCCACCCACCCAGATGACCTGAGTTTGACCTCCGTGACCCACTCCATGGAAGGACAGAACCTGACTCCTCGAAGTTGCTCTTTGGCCTAAACAAGGCTCACGAAGCACAAAGCCAAGCCTGCATCTGTACCCTCACAGGCCCATGGGAGAGGGGGCTGCAGAGGAAGCAAGGGAGGAAGGAAGAACATTTGAGGGAGACCCCACATTTGCAAGTTGATCATACCTCTAAACATCCTGATGCTCCACGGATACAATCCCACAGCTCCACCCACAGAATGAGGGAAGTCCGAATGCCCATCCGGCAGTCTCCCAAGACCTCAGCAGCACCCAGCAGAGAAGGGAGCCCTCTTCCAGGCCACCCCCCCAGGTTCCCACGGCAGGACTTACCCCCTTGAGATACCTCCCGACAAACCTGCCCCTTGGCAAACCCCCCCCCTATGTCTCTGCACGGACCCCACTCAAAACCCTAAGAATGCAAAATTCCGCCCTGCTCCAGTGAGTGCCCTGTCCTTTGATCTCTTCTCCCCCACAGTGCCTACAGCCTCAGTTCCTGAGTTGTCAATGGGCACCCGAGGCCCTGGTGAGAGTTCCCATTCAGTACAGACACCCCAGCGTATCAGCTACGTCTCCTGTTACATTCACCTTTCAAAGGCACCTTGCGGATGACCTCTGACTTCCCATCTCTAGTCCCTAGGACACTGAGATACCCCCACTCCCACCCCCACCCCCGGACAACTTGAGCACTCCATCGGGAACCATGATCTGGGTACAAGTGAGTCATTTCTGTGGTGAGTACAGAAGTGACCAAGCAAGAGGCCCGATTCTACAACAGAGTACCAATGTTTGCCAAAGTCAGGAAGAACTCAGCGGATGCCACGGGTGCCGGTACCAAAGTGAAAAGTTTTCTTCTCCCCACCCGGTGAAGGCTGTTCCAGACATTCGTTTAAGCGTGAGAGGCCAGTGAGGAGCAGCAGAGATTAAAACCAAACCAAGCCAGGCATCATGATATGCACTAATGATCCTTCAGGGATGGACTGAGATAGGAGTAGACCCATGGGGCCAGCCTGAGCTACATTAGCAAGACCATGTCTCAAAAAGAAAAAAAGAAAAAGTCAAGGGCGTTATGTTCCTCCCAGCACTTGGGTCACGTGTATTCTAAGTGCAAATCCAGGGGAAATGCTATTTAAAGAGGTAATCCATCTGGCCCGTCATTTGACCAGTGACTTTACTTAATATAAAATCTGTATTAATTCTTTGAGAATTCCATACACGCTCTCAAAGTACTTTGATCATATGTATTCCCCACCCCCACCCCAACTCCTCTTCCTAACTCCCTCCAGATTCACCGTTTTCCTCCCCACCCACCAATTTCGTGTACACTGGTGGCTTTAAGCAAACCTGACCCAGATCAGGTGAGATGGCTCAGATCCATGCCAAGCCGGGTCACCTGGGCTCCATCCCTGGGAAAGAAGGAAAGTTCTTCCCTAAGCTGTCCTCTGACCTCTGCACACGCGATGTGGCAGGCATAGACACGTGCAGAAATAAACAACCGTAATTTGTTTTTGTCGATGTAGCTGGATCTGCAATCCCAGATCATGGAAGGCGGAGGCAGCTAGGTCAGTGTGGTGGTTTGCCCTGAGTTATCTGTATTTTGATGCTAATTCCGCTGCCCCAAGGACAGCTGCCTAGTCACACACTCAGGACTCGGGTGACTTCACCAGAACCTTCTCCCCATTGAATTTGTAAAATACAGGTGAGGGACAGGTACAGGATAGAAGGAGGCCTGTCATTGGAGGAGAAGGAAGGATGGGTGGGAGAAAAGCTTGAAGGAAGAGGAGGAGACTGGGACGGAAAGGGGAAGAGACAGGAGGGAGAGGGAGAGAAGCCGTGGCAGGACAATGGAGGCTGACGTTAAGATTCCGCTCTGTGTATTTACAGGTTATTAATGTTCCTAAGGGATGGATGTGTACAGGGCTTTGTATGTTTAGGTGGGCAATTACATCTTACCAATTGGGCCAAAGGTTATTGTGTTGTGGGTTCTTTCATGTGTAAAGGAGTGTGGCTGAATTGGAAAGTGTGCTTCTGGCAAGATATCCAGCAGATATCTTGGAGCACTGTGGTGTAGACCTAGTGGGGATAAAAGACCCCATACTTTTATTATTTTTCATATTTTTTTACAACAACGGGTCAGGAGTTCAAGGTCATCCTTGACTAGATTCTGAGTTCCAGGCCTACATGGGCTCCATGAGGCGCCGTCTCTGAAAAATAAAAGTCTGGATCTAGATAAAGAATTTCCGTAAAGAAGGCTTTAAAAATCAATATATGTGCTAGAACTGTGCCTCTGGCATTGGCTGCTGCTTACTGTTGACTGCAAACAGCCTTTCTGGGTTCTCTGCCGCCTTCTCTCGCAGAGGGATTTTTGTGCAGCCCAAGTGACATTGTCCTATTTAAAGTTCATCTCAGCCCTCGGGATAGGACGATTGTCCCCATGGTTATCCCTATGTCCCTATACAGCAAATGCAAAGATAAGTAGGGGGGCAAAACACACACACACACAAACAAACTCACACAGACACAGAGAAAAAGAGAGGAGAGAGAGAGAGAGAGAGAGAGAGAGAGAGAGAGAGAGAGAGAGAGAGAGAGAATATGAGAATGCAGCCCACCCTACTTGCATTCTCCAGTTAGTATTTCTGCCACACAGCCTGGGCTGTGAAACTGGGAGATTTTAACAGATCCCTAAGTGGTTCAAGTGTTCCAATGAATCTAGAGCTGAATTCTGACTGAGCAGTCAGTAAGTACTAAATCAGCGAAAACATTTGGTGCCTGAGAGTCCTTCCTCAACCTACCCCCACCCCAGGGCCTGCCTTCCTCTCTCCTTCACTGGAGATTGGACTGATTCCGGTGGGATCAGTCTTGCTGGATGCTGCCCACTAGGTGCCAAGTCCCAGAAGGTCTGTAACAGGGTACAGAAAAAAGAGGACAGGGAAGATTAGTTCCTCCCCACCAGTGCTTGGGGGCAGCCCAAAGAGATTCAGTTCAGGGAAGGCCTAATCAGTTTGGTTTCAAGTCCACTGTTCAGTAAAGCCCCTGAATGCTAATTGCAAAGTAACCTTGGAAACCAGAGCCTGGTACCCAGCGAACGTTGTAGAAATGTGGCTGGACTTCAGAAGGGCACGTCCGGGGCAGCATTTCACAGGCTCCAGGCGCCTTGCTTTGGGAGATTGTATGTTCCACATTTATCTCTGTAAACCCTCTCTGTTGTCACCAACTGAACATGTCAAAGTCCCCAGAAGGTAGGATATGGTTTATCCATCGCTGCGTCGTCTCCCAGTTCTTAGATTCTGAGAACAAAGGGACCAGTGTCCCTAAAATGTGGAAGCCAGGGACACGACTCCCTTTCTCACAAAACAGGATGCCCGCAAAGCCGAAGTGTCTCAGGTGTTGGGGGAGGCCACTGCCCCTCCACTGGCTGCACAGAGTGATTATGAGAAAGGGTAGCATTCGGTGGCTCTCAGTGGCTCTCACTGAGGCCTGGAATACAACTTGATGTGCAAAGCATATGCCGTGTGTCCTTTATGAGTCTGAGCAGGTCCCTCAAATTTCACCTCAGTCACATGTCAGAAATCATTTAGGATCCTGGGGAGAAAAAGAAATTGGTTGGTCTCGAGAACTATGAAACCATTTTCTGCTTGCCCCCAGAATCCTGAGGGAGTCAGGCTGCTGCTCCTCAGGAAAAAAAAAAAAGTGGTAAACTGTAGCTCCAGGAGAGAAGACTTCCGCCCACTGCAGCCGAGGCTCAAAAGATACACATTCTGAATGAGAGAAGAGTCTTTTCTATTCACAGCAAGTCTGTGCTGAATAGAGATTATGTAAGTGCTTGAAAATAGCTGTTTTAAAAGACAACTGCAGATTGAAACTTCCTGACTTTGACGTCTCATAACGCCAAGTTGTTTGTGAAAATAAGATTATGCTGTGCTCGTTAGCACTTATATAAGGTTTCAATTCTTGTTCTGGGAACCGAAAACACACAAACTACTCTGTCTCCCCCCCCCCCCCCCAGTCTCTTAGTTTCCTGTTTCAGGGTATTTTTGAGACGGGGTCTCACTATGCGGTCCAAACTTGCCTCTATATGAAAAGTACAGGGTTGTCTGAAACTAGTCATCCCCCTGCCCCAAGACTCTCAGTAGTGAAATGCCTGGAAGGTTCCACTCCCCCCCGCCAGCTCTGCCTCTCTAAAATTTAATTGGCTTCTAATTCCTTTGCATAGGCATATACCTATGTCAGTGTTTACAAATATTAACGAGAAGAAGGATGCCTCCGAGCTTAAGAGCTCTTCCTGCTCTCCCAGAGGACCTGGGTTCGATTCCTACCACCCATGTTAAGCAGTTCACAATTGACTATAACTCCAGATTCAAGGATACGTCCATTAGCAGACACCTACATGCCTGTTGCGTATGCCAGACAAATGCCCGTACATTTGCATAAATAAAAGCAAGAGGTAAAATGATGTTTAATGGGGTGGTTTGAATGAGAATGCCCCCCCCAATGGTGCTCATATGTCTAAGTGTTTGGTTCCCACAGGTTAGGAAGGATGGGGAGGTGTGGCTTTTGTGGAGGAGGTGCGTCACTGGGGGTGGGCTTTGGGGTTTCAAAAGCCCACAGCAGCTCCAGTCTCAATCCCTCCCTCCCTCTCTGCCTGTTGCCTGGGGACCAGGATGTTAAGCTCTCGTCCACTGCTCCAACACTATGCCTACCTGCCTGATGCCCTGCTCCCCGCCATGATGAAATGACTGACCCTCTGCAGACTGTAAGCCAGCCCCCAATTAAACACTTTCTTTTATAAGGTGCCCTGGCCGTAGTGCCTCCTCTCAGCAATTGAACAGTAACCAGGGCATCAAAAATAAAAGTATGTGCATCTTAAGTTTGTTGTACATTTAAGTCCAATCGGTTTTGAATGCTGTGAGAATATCATCTATAGGGGCAATGTTAGTTAATTTCTTATCCTTGTGACCAAACGCCTGACAAGAAGCACCTTAAGCAGGGGAAGAGTTTGTTTTGGCTCAAAGCTGTGACAAGGGGGGAGGCTTGGCAGCAGGTCTGTGAAGCAGCTGGTCACACAGGGTTGAGAGGGGGAAAGATGAAGGTTGGAGCTCAGCTCCTTTTAACCCCATCCTGCCCCCAACCCAGGAACGGCACTGCCAACTCTTAGACTTGGTGCTCCTTTCTCAGCAGGGTTTTGCTGGAAATATCCCAAAAGGCGTAGTCAGAGATGCGTCTCCACCATGCGTCTACGTCACATCCATAAAGATGAGCAGCCACAGTGACAGGAAGCCCCCCCTCTTGGACCCTCTGGTCCCGCTATCTGAATCTGTTTGGCCTCTGAGCTGGGAACTGCGTGACAACAGAATGTGAGGGTATGCGTGGGCCAGTCCACCAGCCTTGATATTCAGAGCATTCATAGAACAATCAGGGTTCTAGGTGCCCTCTTACCTCTGGATCTGACGTGCGTGGGTCACAAATGACTTTTGCTTTGGTGGGGGACAGTTTGAGGCATGCGAATTTGGGAAACAAGTTCCAGAGAATTTCAGTCTCTTAAGAAGTGCTCAAAAATGTCTCTCTCGGGGTTGGGGATTTGGCTCAGTGGTAGAGCGCTTGCCTAGCAACCGCAAGGCCCTGGGTTCGGTCCCCAGCTCCGAAAAAAAGAAAAAAAAAATCTCTCTCCCTCCCTCTCTCTCTCTCTCTCTCTCTCTCTCTCTCTCTCTCTCTCTCTCTGTGTGTGTGTGTGTGTGTGTGTGTATGTGTGTGTGTATGTGTGTGTGTGTGTGTCTAGTTTTAGTTTGCCATGTCCACCAAAAGAGTTACTTTTCTTATCCATTGAACAACTTTTTCTCATGATTCCAATTAGTCAAGACCAGATTTCATTCTTATCCAGAGCCTTGGACATGAATATGGGCCTGCGGTTGTTTGCTGACAACTTGCTTGCAATAGGATTTCTAAACATCCAGGGTCCACCTAACAGACTGTGTCCCCAGGAAGATCACCCCCCTACCCCCGATCCAGGACCTTCAAACAGACTCTCAATGCCTGGCTGTGCCTCCAGGACCCTGTTGGAGAGTCTTGAACCCCTGACAATCCCAGCCAGAGCTCCGGTCTCAGCAAAGCTCCCATCTTCTGTCTCCCACAGGGTCCTGTAGCATCCACAGCATCAGCGTTTTCCATTCTCTCCTCTGGGCCCGGTCTCCCTCCACCACCTCCACCACCACCTCCTCCTGGACCACCTCCCCCTTTTGAGAATGAGGGCGGAAAGGAGGAGCCCTCCCCGTCTCGCTCAGCTTTGTTTGCCCAGCTAAATCAGGGAGAAGCCATCACAAAAGGTAAGAAAACGAATCCCAGTAGTCAACTCCCTTCCCCTTTGGCTCTAGGCATAGGGATTCTCTCCAGGGTCTCAGGGTCATTCCACCAGCATCCTTAGGATACAGGGAGAAGGAGCTGCCTCTGGGGGGTGGGAGCCTGGGTGCTTTCCAGCTCCAGGAACACAGGCTTCATTGGGCTGCAACATAGACCAGTGAGAACTCAAGAGACTCTGGGTTCTCAGTTGATCCATGAGCGGCGCCCCCTCAGCCGCAGGGCTTCCCCACCAATGCCAAAACTAAGTCATCAAGATCAAATGACATAGAGATGGCGAATGGCACCACCCTGTCCTGTGTCCTACAGCAGAGACTCCTGGAAGGTCTGTCATGGACCTTTGTCTTCTTATGTCAAGTAGCGGATTATTTCAATGCAGATGCTTAACACTTATGAGGATCAAAAGCACACTCATGCTAGACAATACAGTCATGTGGCCAAAAGCTATGCTGCCGGCATCTTGGTTTTGCTCGGTTAGTAGGATTGAGGGTGTAAAGGTTGGTCTTCATGGAGCTGGAAGCCAAGGACTCGAACCTTCACATTTATTCCTGGATCAGACATGTACTGCTCATCCCCCTGAAACTCGCTTGCAGAGTAAGGGACTTCTAACTCTAAAGCTGATTTCAAGTTCTGAAAAGTACTTTCTGGGGGTGCATAGGGGTGCCGTCCGTCTCTTTAAAAACAGGGCTCCTCACTGCTATTTTTCTCATGACTGTGACAAAATTCCTCACAAAAGCAACTCAAGGACTGACCCATCTGTCTTGGCTCACAGTCTGAGAGGGCGTGGTCCATTGAGAGAGGAAGCAGCACAGGACTGCTTGCTCCCATCATAGTGGGTCAAGGGGCAGAGGGGCATGAACACCAGCACCCAGTTCACACTCCCCCTTTAATTCAGGCTGAGGCCCCAGCCCATGGCACGGCCCAGCCCTATTCCGGGTGAGTCTTCTCTGCTTGGTGACAAATCTCTGCAGATTCTCTCACAAACATGCCTAGAGTTGTGTATCCTAAGTGATTCCAAATCCAGCCGAGTTGACCCTTCCTCTCCTCACTTCTTGGGGAAGCAGGAAGCAGACAGGAAGTGGACAGGAAGTGAGGCTAGGCTATGAGATTTCAGGACCTACTGCAACCAATGACCACCTTCTTCCAGCAAGGATTCACTTTTGATCAAATCTAAAGGTTCTTTTTTTTTTTTTTTTTTTTTTTTTTTTTTTTTTTTTTTTTTTTTTTTTTTCCTTTTTGGAGCTGGGGACCGAACCCAGGGCCTTGCGCTTGCTAGGCAAACGCTCTACCACTGAGCTAAATCCCCAACCCCAGCTTTGTCTACTCTTATATAGTCCAAACTCCACCCAGTCTTTTAAGCTGTTCTCATACCAGTGAAGACAATCCCCCAGACATGGCCACAGACCAACCTGACCGAGACACTTTCTTACTGAGATTCTCTTCCCAGGTGGTGATCCTAACTCAGGGTAAGTTGACAATTAAAACTGTCCTGCCTTCCTAGGGCTCCGACATGTCACGGACGACAAGAAAATATACAAGAATCCCAGCTTGAGGGCCCAAGGACAAATTCGATCTCCAACCAAAACCCGCACGCCGAGCCCTACATCTTCAAAATCGAATTCTCCTCAGAAACATGCTCCAGTGTTGGAGTTGGAAGGGAAGAAATGGAGAGTGGTGAGTGAAATCCTGTAACACTGACTCTGATTCACTCGGCTAAAACCAACCCCTAAACACCTCAAACCGCTTCTGAAACTCACGGGAGTTTCCAAGTGAGGTAGTAAGATGCAAAAATGAGGAACCAGGTACTTCTGCAGACTTGTATACGTTTTTTTCAGTAGCTCCTATGGGTTCTTTCCTTCTACTTTCTAGAATTACTTTTGGCTTAGTTTGGTTTGGTTGGTTTGGTTATTTGGAGACAGCGTTTCCCTGGGTGGCCCTAGATGTCCTTGAGCTCGATCTGTACATCAGGCTGTCCTCGAACTTAGAGATGTGCCTGACTCTGACTCCCGAGTGCTGGGATTAAAGGTGTGCACTGCCACCACTGCCTTGTTTAAAACTATTTCTTAACTGTGTAAAAATGCACATAGCACTCACCGGTAACCACTGTTACAGTAAATATTTAATCTCAAATTGGGGTTTCTACCCCACCTTAGATCATCCAGTTCCCAGATAAAAGACACACAACCTTTACATTTATACTAAGCCTCAGTCAGCGTGAGGGCCGGTCAGATATCTACCTTCTCTTCTGTCGCACCTGCTTACCTATAGACCCAGAGTTTAGCTTGCTACATTCCACATGGGCTGCTCTCAACTCCAGCTGGCCAGCCCTCGTGGCTGTGTTTTCATAACTCAGCTACCCATGGTGGCTTCTCCTCTCTCCACCTTCTTCTTTCTCCCCGTTGTGGTCTCCTGCCTCAGACCCCAAGCCCTGGAACTAAAGGCCCTGCCTATCTCCTGCCCAGCTATAGGCTGTAGGCAATTTTATTCACCAATTAGAGATAACTTGGGGAGCAAGGTTACACAGAATCACTTGGTTCTACGAGTGGATTCTCTCATCCCTGGGACAACCAGGCCTTGGGGGCAAGGGGCAGTATTTAGCGTTATAATACATAGCAAAAGACCAGATTTCAACAAAGCATCTTTGAGTGCACATCCCTGTGATGCTCAGTATGTTTACAGCTTGTGTTTCTATCCCTAGCATTCGCTGCAAATACACTTTATCTTGCAGAACTCAATCTGTTAGACAATGCTTCCTTTCCCTCTAGCCCTCCAGCCCCCAGCCAGTGCCAGTGTGCTTCCTTTCTGTGAACTTGACTACCTATTTCCAAACTTTTAAGTTGGTGGGGAAGAAGCCATCAACCGGTACTCCTGGAACTCTGTGCCTTGTGGTGATGGGCTGATAGTTTTGTTCATAACCTGAAGCCACCACTGCCACCCACCGTTCTCAGGGTTAGTTATATAAGCGTGTCAGGGAGGCTTTGAATATGGATGACAGCCGGAGTCAGAGAGCATCCTAAAGATTAAGGAACAAAGTCCTTGGAAAGTCACCGAGGCCTGAAAAAGACAATGGAGTTTGAACTACTGTTCAGATCCCAGCAGCCCCATCTCCTGATGACCAACCACAGCGGGGTCTGATGCAGCATCTAATGGACTGCCAGCATCCAAGTCTGCCTAGCAACCAAGTCAGCATAGCAACCACACCCCTGCTCCAGCCCTGCCCTCTAGCAGGGCTGTTACACTAACTGATCCCCACTTCTGAGCAGGAGTTCACTCACTCCCATGATTGCAATCGACAGCTAAGACCTGGAGGTTTCTCCATAAGGAGAATGTTCCAGAAGAGAGCATGCTGAAAGGCGACAGTTCTGTTGAAGCCTTCTAGCAAGGTCAGCAGTTGGTGGGTCCAGCCCATCTTTCTGTTCATGTTTAATGCCCATGTCTGTTCTACCTTTAGGAATACCAAGAGGACAGGAATGACCTTGTCATCTCAGAGACTGAGCTAAAACAAGTGGCGTACATTTTCAAATGTGACAAATCCACTCTTCAGATAAAGGGAAAAGTAAACTCCATCACCGTCGGTAGGCAAAATGAAGCCTGTGTGTTTACAGTGTGGAGCTACGTTGCAGAAACCTGCCGCAGGCATTTACCCGAACGTCGTCTTTTTCTCTTTTAGATAACTGCAAGAAGTTTGGCCTGGTGTTCGACCATGTGGTGGGCATCGTGGAAGTGATCAACTCCAAGGACATTCAGATCCAGGTGAGCAACGTCTACAACCCATGCTGCCCTGGCCAGGGCTCTGTGTAAACCACTCATCTTCCTGCAGGGACAAAGGAAAGGACTCACGTCCCTTATGTCCACCCCAGGAACATCGAATTCCTTATCTTTCTAAACACAGCTTCATCGCTGCCCCTCTGGGGAATCCCTGTCTTTATTCTCAGTCACCATTAGTCGGTTTTGGTTTTTTTTTTTTCCCCCTCCCATTTTGTACCACAAACACTGTCTTAGCTTCTTGATCTCAAGGAGAGCTACCAAGCTGGGGACACAGCTCAGTGGCCCAGTGCAGGCACTCATAAGGCTCTGGGTTCTGTCCAACACAGGAAGAAAGAAAGAAAGGAAGAAAGAAAGAAAGAGAGAGAGAGAGAGAGAGAGAGAAAGAAAGAAAGAAAGAAAGAAAGAAAGAAAGAAAGAAAGAAAGAAAGAGGAAAGGAAAGGAAAGCAAGCAAGCGAGCAAAGCCAGCTACGTAGTATTTGCAGCTCTGAAGACCTGTGTAGCACCTGAACACTAACTATAGGCACCCAGTAAATGTTGTTGAGCACACGAGGAGACGAGTCAGCTACTATGAGTAAAGAATATTGAGAGTAGGAGAGTAGGAAAGTAATGTTCCCCAGACTAAAAAGAATTCCATCCATAAAGAATGGCCCTGAGGAAGGAGGAGGATGGTACATACAGAATCAATGAGATAACCAGAAGGAAAAAAAAGAGAGAAAGAGAGACAGGGAGTAAGTAGAATGAGGATTGAATTTTCAGAAACAAGAGAAAAATCAGTACACCTTCATTAATTTTGATTTTGTTAAATAGGCTTTTACGACATACAGAAATCCAAAGGACTTCTGACATTGGGCCAGGTCCAGCTCCTCTCCTTGGTTCTGCTATTTGCATAGTGTTAATTACCCTTTGCGTCTGGTGTTTCCTGGTGATGACTGACAAAATTAGATTGCAGTTATGTAAATCTTCCCCCTTCCCGGGTTTCTCTCCATTCACACATTTAATTAGAACTCACTTAATTGTATATATTACGTTTGTGTATTTACCTTGTCATTTTTAAGACGTTGGCTTTGTTTATGCCCACTGTGTGGAAACAGCCCTGATTGGGCATCCTGAATCCTGGCTAGGAATGCCGGCTCTACACATACACATCTGAGGATCCCAGGAAAGGGGAGGCTACGCTGTAATCGGATTAAGAATCTCTCTTGAAGGGGCTGGGGATTTAGCTCAGTGGTAGAGCGCTTACCTAGGAAGCGCAAGGCCCTGGGTTCGATCCCCAGCTCCGAAAAAAAAAACCAAAAAAAAAAAAAAAAAAAAAAAAAAAAAAAAAGAATCTCTCTTGAAATCCTAAAGCAAACGGCAGGTTTCACTTCAAAGAGTTGCTATGGACACCAAAGCAAGAGTTTTCTCCCCGTCCTTATTTCTATTCTGTAATGCATTAGAGGTCCTAATCCCTTCAATAAGACAAAAATAACCGAGGGAAATAAAATGGGAAAAGAACAGATAAAAATGTCTCTATGTGACAGTTTTATGTAAAGGCGAAGAGACAAGCAATAAACTATACAGCAAGGCAGGTGAGTAGGTGGTATACTACCAAAGGAAAAAGTCATCTCTCAACACCACAAATATGCATCAGGAAATGGAACATGAAGTAAGACCCAGCATAGCACCAGAACCAAAGGGGACCGAGTACTAAATCAACAAAGCAAGCAAAAGGGATTCATAAAGAACGCAGAGTTGTGAGTCAAATGAGCAAAAAAAAAAAATGACCCCAGTATCGTTTCCACCTCTTCAGTCTGTAAGTCCAGCGAAGCTCAAAGATTTCGGCATTTTTTTTTTTTAATTAAAGAAGAAGAAGAAAATCAATAGCAACAACAACGAAGCTTGAAATTCATTTGGAAACTAAGAGACCAAAACCAGTAAAATCGGAAGGGGGCCTCGGTGGTTACAGGCAACACTGCTCTTGCAGAGGATCATCCTAGGCAGCAAACTAAGCTGCCCACAACTGCCCTCGACTCCAGCTCCCGAGCCCCTGGAGCGCTCTTGTGAACTCCAAGTGACCTGCGCTCACACTGGTACAAATCTATGCTCAAACACACATGATACGCAGAACTCAAAAATGAAATAAAACCTTTGAAAGACTAGATGAGAAACTTTGAAAGCAGATGAAGGAAGTGAATTGGGTCATCCTGAGGTGGCGTGGCACATGGTTCGAGATACTTAAAAAAGAATCCCTCTTCCCCCCCCCCCCAAAAAAAAACCAAAGCAGACTAGCAAGCCATGATGTAGATGGGTGTAGACACTGAAGCGGATTTTAGAACAGTTGGTTATGTATGTGGGAAGACGACACGGAGGGGCTGGAGAGATGGCTCACCAGTTAAGTGCATTGGCTACTCTCGCAGAGGACCTAGGTGTGGTTCCCAACGTTCAGGTTATCTCCCCACCATCTCTAACTGGTCTCGGGATCTGACGCCCTCTTGTGGCCAGCACAGGTAGTGCATACACATGGCACACAGACACACATGCAGGCAAAACACCCATACTCATAAAACGATTTTTAAAGGAAAAAAAAAATCAAAAATAAAACAACCACTAAATCTCCACTTCATGCCATACTTAAAAGGTTCCAGATTAAATACCTTCAAACATTTAGAATGATGGAGGAAAAAAAAAACCCTTCATGGTTTCGTGGTTCACATGATTCAAAACCACAAACCATAAAGAAAACAAGTGGTTGATCTAACCCCGTTAAAGGTAACCCCGTAATTTCTAGGTTGGGGATTAAGTTCAGCGGTGAAATGTTTGCATAGCCTGGGTGAGGTCCTAGGCGCAATCCCCAGGACTGTGCGTGCGAGGATGTGCACACACACATCACAATTTTCATAATATATATTCAACAGAGGATACGATATGCATAGCTGAAGGGCCAGATATGGATGAAGGAAAGATATTTGCAATGCAGATAATGAAAAGGCTTTGCATCCAGAACGGGAACGATGGTAACGAAGACCAGAAAGTGAGACTAGCGCTCTAATGGCAAAGCCAGCAGAGCGCATTAACAATTCAGAGACGTAAAGAGTGAACTGGTTGGCAGACACACACACGAAGATATGCTGGCGTGACAGAAGGAGGGGTGTGAATGGATACCGCAGTCGCAGATTCCTGTTCACGCTCATCTCTTTTGCATTCAGAATGCTCCTCGTTCTGTAAGGAGCCGCTTTGGCGGAATCTCACGGGTAAAGGAGCAGTAAGGGCAGGACAGACTGAGTGCGTGCTCAAATGACTGACGGACGAGCCTTCCTGGAAGTGGAGCACCGGGCTCCCTGCCACCTCCAAGTGACAGCATGAACTTGGTACCCTCACTGCAGGACAAACTGGCACCAAGAGCGAATGCCACATCCGTAACCTGTGGGTGAATCGTTATGTGTTTCTGTGCGCAGGGTAAAGCTCTAGCCACAGGCGAAGGAAACGCGGAAAGCGTGTATTGGAGTGGTGTGATAGCAGCAACAGAGAACAAAAGTACTTACGTGTCCACCTACTGGCAAATGGGCAAACAGCTCTCCAAGTGCTACTCAACAGTTAAAATGAACAAGCTACTGTTACCAGCATAAAAAAAAAAAAAATAGGTAGATTTTTTAAAAAACGGGTACATTTTTTTAAAAGGGCATTGAGCTGAAAGGTTAAGTTACAGGATGGTGCTATAGGAGAGATCCATTTATTAAAAAACATAGAGCGTGCATGCATACCAATTTACACATGAAACCCACTTATGTGGAGTCAGGGTGTTCTCCTGGGCACTTCACCCAATAGACAGATCATAAGCAAACAAACAAAAAAGAAACAATTGTTTTTTTAAATAACAACAAAAAGCCAGGAGAGTAGTTACATACAGGGAGGAGAGAAGTAGGGGGAAGAGAGGGAAAGTGGAGTAGACGACGACAGTATCCAGGGGACGTCCGTGATCGTGGGAGATTTTAGTTCTTGGGAGTCGGGGGTTGGGGGGCGACAGTAGTTGAGTGTGTGCTGCACACCTGTGACCCCAGTACTTGGGGGGACTCCATGCCGTTAGAGGCCGGTTTGATCTGTAGAGCAAGCTCCATCCAGGCTAACCCAATCTCAAAACCAACCTAACACACACAGTAAAGCCCGGTGTAACACCCCTGACGAAAGCACTTAGGAGGTAGAAACAAGAGAAGGAACAGCAATTCAAAGCCATCTTTGGTCCCAAAGTGAGTCCAAGGCCAACCTAGGCTACATGACACCCTGTTGGGAGGGAGGGAGGGAGGGAGGGAGGGAGGGAGGGAGGGAGGGAGGGAGGGAAACATTCAAACACACCAAAAGGGAATGTGGGAGAATGTAGCACTGATAAAGTTGTTGTAGAGCGTATATGTATCTATTACTCTTTGCATGTTTCCATGCCGGAAATAGCTTGTAACATTTTTAAGGATGTGAACTGTGCACTTTGAACAGTTACTTTGGGAAGGGTGAACCATTGGTTGTCTGTGGTAGGAGATGGAAGGAGCAATTGTCTCCGAGACAAGAGAAACAGCTGATAGGACACTTAGTGAATTTCTGGATGCTCAAACCAAGAGAGTGTCATTACCTAGTTAAAGTGCCTAGTAAATTGTCTGAAAAGGGCCTGGGCACAACTGAAGCAGAAATCACTTACCTGCCTGGGGCTGAGATGGGGATCAACTGTAAGTGGCCATTAGGGATATTTTTAGAATGGTGGAACGATTCTAAAACTGGCTTGTAGTCCCAATTGCACAACTCTGTACATTTATGAATAGCATCCAGTTGTACACTTAAAAATGGGTGGTTCGTATAATTTCAGATTTTGCAACACTAATGTTATTTAAAGAAAAGGGAGGGAAAAAAAAGCTAAAGTTCATATAATTTGGCCTGGCAATCTTTTTTTTTTTTTTTTTTTTTTTTTTTTTTTTGCAAAAATGTTCTAGGAAAACATACAGATTGGGAAAGAGACAACCACCGTCAGGGGAAAATTTTTTTTAATTATTACTGAGTAATAATATTCATAAGCCAACTCTCCAGGAGTCACTGGTAGCTCCTACTTTCCTTAGCTTGGCCGGAGATATCCGTGGGCTTCAGGCTGGCACACAGATGCTTTCATCCTCGTATCATAAAGAAATCTAGAAGTCAGGAAAACATGATTAGGCACATTTTTAAAACAGACACACACACATACATGCATGCACACAGAGACACAGAGATACAGTCTCATTCTCTCTATCTCTCTGTCTCTCTCACACACATACACATAGAGACAGAGAGAGACAGACAGAGAGAGACAGACAGAGAGAGAGAGACAGACAGACAGACAGACCTGCATATATACTATATTATCTCAAGCAGAGCCTTGCCTGTACTTGCCTGACCTTGAATGACCCAGCTGGACCGTTCTCTTGATTTGGGCTTCAATTCCAACTCAGTATCCAGTTTCTGTGGAGCAAGAGGAGGAGAAGCCAGATGACTGGCTAGACGCCCCACAAGGAATTCTTCAGGGCACCTGGGCCACAGACAGAATGTGTTCCTTTGGTTTGCAAACCAGCCTTTTCTTCTGGTTGAAAGGAGAGATGTCTTTATTGCTTCAATTACCATTACAAGAAGGAAACTTCTAGAGTTGTAATGAAGTCTTTGGGAGAATGGTATATCCCTGTGGGCATTGTGGGAAGGTTTGAAAATGGATTGTTAGAAGAGAAACTTAAAACTCATCTGAATTTTTTACTGGACTCAGATACTTGTGAACCTTACAAAGCACTGCCTCCTCTTGCTCGAGGGTCCCGATTATCTGGGTGAATGTCCTCAGTTTGAGCTCCTGAAATGAGTGCATTTTGAGATGCCTGGACCCCTATCTCAGTTGAACTTCACCTTTAGCCCTCAGACTCTTATCCGGCCAGTGACTTACATGAGAAGAATTGGAGTATTTCTTACTTATTCTGAAGTTTGGGAACAGTCTACCTGGCTTCTATTTGAAATTAATCTTATTGTTTGCCGTCTGTATGGATATTTGTTTTAGCCCCAGTCTCAGAGATAACTGTCAAAACTTAAATTTTAAGCAAATGAGTCCTGTTTCTCTTATCACGGAATCAGATAGGCGTTTCGGATTCGCTAGCGGGTTGTGGGGCTTTTCTGAACATTTTAGCTGCTGCCTCCAAATTAATCCCTTAATTTCACCTCAAGAAAGAGAAACGCTGCCTGTTTGGGATTCTCCCATGTATAGTCATTTCACTCTGTCCTCAGATGACACTTACACACACACACGGACACACACACACACACGGACATGGACACGGACACGGACATGGTCACATACATACAAACACACACACACAGAGCGGGAGAGAGACATACAGAGACAAACAGAAACAGACACACACATATAGACAGAGACAGGAGAGGGAGAGAGAGAGGGAGACAAGAGACAGACAGACAGACAGACAGACAGACAGACAGAGAGCAGAGAGTACATACTGCCCCCATGAGTCCTAATCATAAACTCAGGAGGAACTCTGGAGAGTACCTGCTTGGGCACATGGTCATTTTTATTTCTTTGCTTTGGTCCCATTTTTTCCCTTATCTTAGGTAATGGGGAGAGTGCCAACAATCTCCATTAATAAGACAGAAGGATGCCACCTGTACCTCAGTAAAGATGCGCTAGACTGTGAGATCGTGAGCGCCAAGTCGTCCGAGATGAATGTCCTGGTCCCTCAGGGTGACGATTATGTAAGTACCTTCCAAAACCCTGCCCAGAAAGGCTTTTGTGGCATGTTCATGTTAGTGTTCTTGGAGAGGGGGCTCATCACTACCATCTCATGAGCTTCCGTTGAAGACAGCGGAACAGGCAGGTGAGTGAGGAAGCCAAAAAATATTCTAATGCTCCTCTTAACATAAGGGTCTACTAGGAAGCTCAACAGAAACGGCTCAAAACTCTAGAAAAACCTAAGGTTGGGTTCAAGAGCCTCAAAATGGGGCCCAGAATCCGGGTTCTTTGTATGTGCAGTGTACATTCATGTCATGACACATGTGGGGGTCAGAGGAAAACCTCAGGTAGTCCTTGCCTTCCTCCAATCTTTTTGAGACAGGGTTTCTTGTTCACCACTCTCTAAGCGTCTGGGGGTTATTCTTTCCTCCCTCCATCTTATCCTAGAAGGGTCGAGACTGCAGGCATGGTTTATGTTTGGGTTTTAGGGGATTCAAACTCAGGCCCTCCTGCTTAGACAGACAAGCACCTTACCCACCGAGCCATCTCCCCAGCCCCAGAATCTTGATTCTTAGCAGGCTCCCAAGTAAGTCCTCCAACCATCGGCCCACTGAATTCTCCATTTAGAAATACTAGCCCAAGTCATTCAGCCAGAACTTCATTTCTTTACGTCCTCTCCCCAGCGAAGCAGTTTCTAGAAGGACCCCATTAGACGTCCACCCATGTCAACGTTGAGTAAGGTTGAGTTAATCTCCTCTCTTAGATTCTGAAGTACAGCAGATCTGCCCATCCTTACTACGTGGAAACGAACACGTAGAGAATTCGAAGTTTAACTGGGCAGGCAGGACAGGAGAAGGCAGCAAACAAGAGAGTCAGCAAGTTGCTTTCAAGAGAAGGGCCACATCGGCTTGGAGGGCGGCTTACCAGCTGTCCACAGGCTGCAGTCAGCAGACAGGTTGACTTCCGTAAGCAGAGATTATCCATTTACCTCAGGACTTCCTTTGGCTCTACCCTCACGTACCACACACTGCAGCCTAGAATTCCTCATCTAAGTTTAAAGCACAATACTGTGCAGACAGTGAGTCATAGTGGAGACGCCAACCGTACTTGAAACAAGCATTCCCTCTTGGGTTCTCAGGCAATACAGCCGGGCAGCAGAGTAAGGTCAGCCATATGTTGGGCCATGCCTGGTCTTTGTAACTGTCTAAGCAGAACGCCCAGCGGTATGGGAATTGGATCAGCTGAGATAAGCTCATTTGCATGAGCACCTCAAACTCATTAAGCTAGTCTCTGAGCGTGCTACCAGGCATCCGTAATTGTTTAAGACGTCCAAATGGGGGGCTGGGGATTTAGCTCAGTGGTAGAGCGCTTACCTAGGAAGCGCAAGGCCCTGGGTTCGGTCCCCAGCTCCGGAAAAAAAAGAACCAAAAAAAAAAAAAAAAAAAAAAAAAAAAAAAGACGTCCAAATGGATTCCATTACACAGCCCAGATTGAAACCCATTGGCTTAGAAGCGGTGGTTCTTAACCTGTGGGTCATGATCCTTGTGGGGGGGTTGTCTTAGTTAGGGTTTTACTGTGGTGAACAGACACCATAAAGGACAGCATTTAATTGGGGCTGGCTTACAGAGTCAGAGGTTTAGTCCACGCTCATCAGTGTGGAAGCATGGCAGCATCTAGGCAGGCATGGTACAGGCACAGCTAGACTTCTCTCTCTCTCTTCATCTGAAGGCTGCTAGTGGAAGACGGATTTCCAGGCAGCCAGGATGAGGGTCTTAAAGCCCACGCCCACAGTGACACACCCACTCCCACAAAGCCACATCTCCTAATAGTGCCACTCCCTGAGCCTAGCATATGCAAACCATCACAAGGGTCACGTATCAGATATCCTGCATGTCGGATATTTCCATTACAATTCATGACAAAATTACAGTTATGAAGTAGCAACGGAAGTAACTTTATGGACAGGGTTACCACACGATGAGGAACTGTATTAAAGGGTCTCAGCCAGCACTAGGAAGGTTGAGAACCACTGACTTAGAGAATGAAAGCTAATCAAAGCCTGAGCTTTTGTACTAAACTGTATCCTTGCCTCTTTGGGTCAGTGGCTTTGCTCCCTCAAGTTGTTGGTCCTCTTCACACACTTTCCAGGAGGAGGTGCAGACACAGACTTGGGTGTCAGGATGTGGGAATGGACAGTGGGCATCTTCATCCTGATGGAAACCAACCTCCCAGAGGAGAGGCATGGATGTATCAGTCTCTTTGATGCTACAGCACCATACTGCCAAAGAGGCCATCTTCATGGCTGGCCATGGGGCTCAGAGATGTATGTCTCTAGCACACAGTAGGGCCTGGGTTCCATCCCCTACTCCAGGTCTGAACTTTCCAATGGAGAACAAACACAAAGCTGTAATTACACTCAGAGAAGAATATCAGAAGTGATAGCAGGCACACAGGTGCATTGGATTACTCAAGAATAGTCCTGTTGTAGGCAGAAGACCGTGACAGACAGAGTCTTAGTACCTAGGAGGTTGGAGTAGGAGGATCATGAGTTCAAGGCCAGCCTGGGCTTCATAGCACAAGACCCTGTATCCAAAGTAATTTGGCTTGTCTATTGAAGATTTCATTCTAGAATTTCCTTATTACAGTAAAATAAGTAAACAAATCATTTCTCAGGGTTGTACAGGAAATCCAGTGAGGCTCCAGAAGCCAGAGGCAAGGGGCTTGAGTTCATGTGTGCTTATATGCATGTGTGTGTGTTGTATGTGGTATGGTGTGTGGGTGGTTGTGTGTGGTGTGTGGTATGGGGAGGGGGGGTTTGTGTGTGTGTGCCTGTAGTGTGTATGTGTATGTGTGGTATATGGTGTGTGTGTGTGTGTGTGTGTGTGTGTGTGTGTGTGTGTGGTATGTGTGGTATATGTAGTGTATGTGTGTGTGGTGTGTTGTGTGT
Organism: Rattus norvegicus; assembly: GCF_021556685.1. NCBI lineage: Eukaryota > Metazoa > Chordata > Mammalia > Rodentia > Muridae > Rattus > Rattus norvegicus. The sequence continues at coordinate 17,999,758 of NC_141550.1, read as the reverse complement.
ATTGTATATGGTGTGTGTGTGTGTGGTATGTGTGGTATATGTAGTGTGTGTATTGTATATGGTGTGTGTGTGTGTGGTATGTGTGGTATATGTAGTGTGTGTGTGTGGTGTGTTGTGTGCGTTGTATATGGTGTGTGAGTATGGTGTATGTAGGTATGGTGTGTATAGGTGTGTATGTGTGGTATGTGTGTGGTATGTTGTACAGTGTGTGTGTGTGTGTGTAGTGTGTGGTATATAGTATGTATGGTATATGGTATATGTGGGGGGGTGTTTGTGTGTGTAGTGTGTGGTATATAGTATGTGTATGGTATATGGTGTGTGTGTATATATATGTGTGGTGTGTGTAGTATGTGTGTGGTATATAGTATGTGTGTAGTATATGTGTGTGTGTGTGTAGTGTGTGTGGTATGTAGTATGTGTATAGTATATGGTGTGTGTGTATATATGTGTGGTGTGTGTAGTATGTGTGTGGTATATAGTATGTGTGTGGTATATGGTGGGGTGTGTGTGTGTGTGTATTTTCACACTTATGCATGTGCACATGTTCTCATGCCCTAAGGACATTTCTACAATATCCCAAAGAGTAGACAAGTCTGGACCCCATTCACACACTGATTTCCCCTGAGAATTTGAAGACCAGAGCTTCTCATTCTCTTCCCCAGTCTTGCCGACTCAGAATCTGCCTGTTAGTAAGATCATAGCTGATTCAGTGCCTGTTCGGGTTTGATGGAGGCCAGTGGCTGAGAGAGACTCCCCCAGTTTGTGTGTTGCTGCTCTGCTCCCTGCACTGTCATTCCAGGCCTGCTGCTGAGCCTCTCAGACCTCTGCTCCCAGCAGCCCTGAGCTCAGGAGGCCTTCGGATGTCGCCTGACTTTGTTCATGTCTGGATACGAGTACCGAACATGAGGCTCTCTGGGAGTAACTCAGACACAGCATTTGCCTACCACAAATGAGGCCCTGGGTTCTACATTAAACCTCAGTATATACCTGTAATCCCAAAACTCAGAAGGTAGAGGCAGAAGGATCAGGGATTTGAGATCGGCTTCAGTCAAGGATAAAGTGAGTTCAAAGCTAGCCTGGGTATTTGAGGTCTGTCTCAAAGAGCAAGCATAGCTCTTCATAAACACTAATGATAAGGGTGTTGCCAGCATGAAGTCACAGACCATGCCAGTCTGCCCGTGACCCCGCCCTCTCTATGAAGCAGATAGGGATCTGATGCAATTTCTTTCACCCATCACGTGACACCTGTCATCCTTCAACCTGCAGAAGAAGCGTAACCACGTAAATGACCCTCCTTCTCAACTTCTTCCAGAGAGAATTTCCCATTCCTGAGCAGTTCAAGACGATATGGGACGGATCCAAGCTCATCACCGAACCTGCAGAAATCATGGCCTGACCTCCAAGAGATATCCTTCCCCGAGTCCCTCCAGCTGGCAGAAGCAAACAGCTAATAGGAGCTAGATTTCACCATAGCCCCGGCGTCCATGTCAGCGTCCTGCAGTTCTGTGCCGTGGAAAACAGTTTCTTTTCTGGCAGGCTTTTATGGGCGTTTTGAAATATTTACCATTTGATCGTGCTTTGTGTGTGATTTTTACTTCCACATGATAACTAGTGAACACAGCAGAGAGAGAGAGAAAAGGATTCTGTTCCCATCGGATCACACACCGTGACGCCCATTTTGTCCTTTTGGTTTAATTGCTAGTTGGAAAAAAAAAAATGAAGCCTTAGAGAGTCTATGTCTGTTTTTACCTTTCAGACAACTTTAGCATGATGAAATAGTCTTGTGCCCTGAAGAATAAGACTATTTTTTAATTTTCACGTGTTCACCTTCATCACCGAGGACATCCTGTCAGTGTGAATGTACACTTCAATCCATGTTTTTACACACACGTCTACACAAAGAGGAAACAGAATTCTAAGTTTATAGTTACTGAAAAATGAAGGAAATCTTAACTCCTCATCTTAAACATCCTTCCGCTGAGTCACTTTGAAAATTCTTACTTGTCTGCCTTTCCCTAAGACAAAGGGTGGTGGCAGAGAGGGGTAGGGTAGGGTGGAGACTCAGTCCTCATTTTTTGCTCTGTAACACCTTATGGTTCTGTTCCAAGAATAGCTCGACTGTTGGACAACCCCATGCAGGTCTCTAATGCTTATCAGACATGAGTCCCTCTTCCAATGGCCAGGCTCCCCAGTGCTAACCAGCCTCAAAGGCAAAAGCCCGAGAGCCACAGCCAGACTGTTGCTTCTCGAATCAGTTGCTTGGCTCTGGTTGGGTTTCCTAGCCTTGACAGCACACTCTCTCCCAGGTGAGCAACAATGCTCTCCATGTCTCTTCTCTGCACACGGCCGAGAACTCTGAAGCTTTGGGGCCGTGTGGAGCGAAGCCTAGCGCTGAGCTTTCGGAACCAATGGAAGCATCTAGACTGTGCCTATGAATGCCTTGCTGGAAGTCATTGTCAGTCTCTGAATAGCTTCTGTATCCATTTAGTATTTGCATCTCTGATAATTGTGTATCAAAGTTTTGCTATAAAAGTTCTGTCCTTCTGGACTAGGTTGTGGCTTTAGTAAGTATAATTTTTTTTTTTTTTTGGTTCTTTTTTTCGGAGCTGGGGACTGAACCCAGGGCCTTGCGCTTCCTAGGCAAGCGCTCTACCACTGAGCTAAATCCCCAACCCCAGTAAGTATGATTTTTGAACAGTAAAGTTACACTAAGTAAAAACTAATTGTTTAAATACTGAGATAAATTCTCGTTTGATTTTTTTGGTGGAGGCTGGTGTTTGTTTGCATTTGTTTTGTTCTGTTTTTTTTTTCTTTTTGCTTGTTTATTGATTTGTTTGCGGTCAGCCAGAGGTACAAAGTGAGACACTATCTAGGAAAAAAAAAATAATTATGGAGTCAGAAGAAATGGCTCAGCAGCTGGAGATGCTTGACACTGAGCCTGACAACCTGAGTTTGACGTCCAGGAATCAGGTGGTGGAAGGGGAGAATTGACCTACACAAGACGACCTCTGACCTCTACATGCACGTCATGAATGTACGTGTCAACACGCACACACAAGTAAGATTTTTAAAAATTTTAAACCTCAAGGCTCAGCAGTGAAGAGCTCGTCTGTTCTTACGGAGGACCCACGTTCAATTCCATAACTCTAACTCCAGTCCCAAGGGCTCTGACATCCTCAGGGGCACCCGCATGCACGTGGTGCCCCCACACACTCGGTCACACACGTACCAAAGGTCAAAATGAAAATCACCACCAGGTTATATATTACATATTTGCGTTATAGAGGTCTTATGCAACCAGGGTGGTCTTTTAATTAAAAAATAAAACAAGGAGGAAAGAAAGTGGCAGAAAGTCAAGTGCCAAGGGCTCCCGGGTCTCCTCGGTATCTTAGGCTGAGAATGAAATGGCAGAGGCAGTCTTGGCTGTAAGTCCTCTCCTGGGTAATACTGACCATAACCCACCTCAGTCCCTTCTGAGAGTCTTCCCTTTCGTGCGCCTGCGGAAATGATAGGGAATGCATACCGTGTAGTGTGTTTATCCCTTCACTCACTGGAAGTGTTTACATCAGCTTCTTAGGAACTGCAACTCTCTCTGCCTTGCCCATTTCAAAAGGCAGAATCTGGGATCCAGGGACGTCAGCCCCATGTACAGAGAGAAGCAACAGCAGGTCAGGTGAAGGCTGCAGCAGCATGCTGTAACTACTGTGGTTCCCTTAGTCTAGCATTTCCCTGACGTACCTAACCAGCATCGCATCAGTGGTTCCTTCCCCATCATCAGTGAAGTTCTAGACACTGCCTTTTCCTGGTTGAACGCCTGTGTGTGTGACAAGTTTCTCTGCATCCTCTGCCCACCCCATCTCTACCTCTTTAGTTCCTCCGTGTTCATTTGTCTCCCTTCGGTCCATTGCCTGCACGGATGACGCTCAAACCTACCTGCATCTGAACCCATCTTCTCAGTTCCTGATTATCGATGTCCGTAGATTATTTCCATCTGCTCTTCCCAACTTCTCGGTGTGGCTGAAGTCACAAACATTTGCCACACTTCATCCAGTTTTCCTCAGCTACCTGCCAAGTTCAAGGCCCTGTCTTAGTCACTTGTTGCTCTGTTTAAATACCTGATAAGAGCGATGTCAAAAAAGGACGGATTCATTTCGGCTTACGGTTTTAAGGGATGCAGTCCATCTTAGTGGGGAAGGCATGGTAGTACGAACAAGAGGTAGCTTGTAAAATAAATTTAATTATACCGACCCCGTCTTACTTTCAAATGAGTGAGACTCAGACTATGATTTATTTATGTAGCATTGCACAATTACTGGGGGAATTACCCACAATCTATCTTTCTTTACACTAAACTGTCTACTTCCCCACCTATGCTCCCCAAATACTTGCTACTTGAGTCTTCCCCAGTTATTTCTGCTCCACCAACCTGACCTCAGGATCCATTTCACCCAGGCATGTGCTCCCGGTTCATCATATCTAGTGGAGACCTCCCTTTTCTCTCTCTCTCTCTCTTTCTTTTTTTCTTTCTTTACTTTCTTACTTTCTTTCTTCCTCCTCCAAGATACTTCTCTCTCTCCCTTTCTTCTTGTGGTCCCTACCTGCAGTCATCCAAGCCCTGCCTACCTCCCCAGTAATTGGCTGTCACCAGTTTTATTTACCCAATAATTTTAAGGTAGGGAGCAAGGTTTACATAACAAGGGCTGGTGAGGAAATTCGCTGGTCTTGGGGCAGCCAAGTCTTGGGGTACAGAATTTAGCTTTTGAATACATTAGCAATACCAGACCAACCCCAAACAGTAGCTGGGCAACATTGCAAATAGGGAGACAGGAAGTGGAACCTAGATGTCAAATCTTAAGACCAGAGACCCACATCCCCCTAGCAAGGCTCCATCTCCTAAAAAGATTCCATAAACTTCAAAAGCAACATCTCCTGCCACAGACCCAAGTGTTCAAACATATGAATCTGTCAGGGCATTGAGCACTGAAGCCACAACAGGCCTCTCTCTAGTACTTCCCATCAGAGATCTATAGTTACCGTTTCCTGTGGTAGGACGCATGGACAGGAAGTGAAAATGGAGGAAACCATAGTTCATTCTTTTTCAGTACAATGTTTGAGATGGTCTTGGTAGCCCAGGCTGAACTGTAAATTGCTAGGTAGCCCAGGCTGGCCTTGAAATCACGGCAAATCTCCCACCACAGACTTGGGGGCGCTGAGGTTATGGGCATGAGCCATCATGGCTGGCTTAGGGTTCATCTTTAGACATGTGTTTTCAGGATGTCTTTGTGGCATAGAACTGAAAATGTCAGCCAATAGATAAGCAGATCTGGCGTCCTGTCTGACTCCAACGCCCTAGGAATTGTTTCATGAGCTTAAATATTCCAAAAAAAAAAAAAAAAAAAAAAGCCCCTGAACTTCATTAAACATGCTCATTACAAAGAACTGATTTTAAAACGTTGGTACTGTCTGTACCACTGCGGGTACAGAGGTGGTTTTGACAGTCACTTTGAGGGCTTTTATCCCTGCAATGGAGACAGACTGGTTTATGTTAGCCCTATTGAGCACATTCCAATATTTCTGCGTGTCAAGCAGCTGCTGTCTGCTCTGCATGTAGACGGGAAACCAGCTCGAATCACCCCACCAATGTTCACCCCGATTGCCCCACATGGCTTTTGTTCCTCTGTTTGTTTAGTAACTTGGCGCGGAATATACAATGAACAAAGGGTAATGTTGGCCAAAAACAGTTTGTGTTCAGGTTTCGCTCAGGCACAAAGTCTGGTTTCATAGTCAAAAATAAGTTTTTGCCTAAAGCTGCAACTTTAGATGTTTGGGGTCTAAGTCTGCTTGCTTTCTTTTAATACACTGCGTTTCAGAAGCAGGGTATAGTGACACATGTCTGGAATCCCAGCACTTGGAAGGTGGAAGCAGGAGAATCAGTCTTTCAAGGTCATGGTCATCTCCAAAGTAAGTTCAGAGGTCATCCAGGGCTATGGAAGGCCAAGTCTCAAAACAACAGTCAAACAAAAGACATTGTTTTGGACCATTGGTAATCATTTTAAAAGTGATGTCTTGTTTTGACACAAAGAACCAAACGAAAGACGCATCCCTTATTAAAGCATAATGCCAGTTTTTAGATCCCATTTGCCAACATCAAAGAAAAAAAATCTTTAAAAAAAATCAGCTGATGCTGATTTTGGTGGAGTGTTCGAATCCTGGACGTGAAGCCCTGGGATCAAACTATATTAAACAAATAAGATAGCTGAGCTTAGGAGCAAAGGTCAGGAGGATCAAAAGTTCAAAGCTATCCTTGGCTACTTAGCAAGTTTGCAGCCAGCCTGGGCATGTGAGACCTTATCTATGGATGGATGGATGGATGGATGGATGGATGGATGGATGGATGGACAGATGGAAGGATGAATTATAAATAAAGTCAGATGGTAATTCCCTGAGATCAATAATTCGTTCTGGCAAATAAACAGAAACCGTATCTTTAAAAAAAAATATTTTTAATGATAACCTTATGAATTGACTAGTTTTTCTAGAAAGTCAATAAGCCTGCCAGGGAAGTCTGTCTATGAATATAACAGTTGTGTAGAGTTGATTAGGAAGCTCAAGATTTGCTTGCGAAGACTGATGGCCCTTTTCTTAGTCATTGTTCCAGTGGGGCACAGCCATGTCAACACACAATGAACAAAGTGCCTCGCACTGCAAGGCTGACATTAACAGCACGTGCCTTCTTGTAGCCCGCCCTGCCTGCAGCTGTCCTGCCTCCCGTGCTTTGATCCGGTTTCAAAGTTGTGACACAATGAGAGAGTCAGGTGGATGCAGGCTATCAATGTCAGGAACGTGACTGCTTTCTGCAACCAGGTTTCAATAATTCAGTCTTCTCTTGTAAGGTGTTTAACGAAGGGGGGTGTGGCATTGGGAGAACGATTTGCAGGAGCTGTGGAACAAATACTTCAGAGAAAAGATCCCAGCACTAAGATGTTAAGGTAGGAAAATGCTGATGTTGAGGCCAGCCTGGGCTACAATGGGAGATCTTGCCTCAAGATACTAGAAAAAGGGCAGGCTGTATAATTCAGAGGGGAAACACTTGAACAGACTTAAGGATCCAAGTGTAATCTCTGGAACCCAACAGTAGGAAGGCAAAAAAAAATCCATAAATTCCTGAAAACTGACCTCTGTCCTACACATGTGCCTGTGTACACACACATACACACACGCACACACAAATAATGTCAGAAGGGGGTATGAAGGGAAAGAGGAAGGCAGGAAGCTTCTTACACTATAGATTTTAAAGGCAGTGTATGTACATGTGTTCCTCATGGTCTAGGATACATAGACACTCTGGATCAAATCCCCAAGCATCTCCTATGCTGTCATAAACCTGCACCATTCGCAAACCGAAGCATAAATGTTAGTACCTATCTGATACATGGGACCAGAAGGAAGCTAACCATATACATCTATAGGAAACCATACTTGAAACGCTAAGTGATCCAAGCACCTGCCGAGGCTCTGGGTCAGGGTGAGCTTTATCTTGAGCTCAGTTGCAGCCGTGCACGGGGATTGGAAAAAATAAAGACAAAATGTGGTGGGCACTATGTCTGGTAATTGTAAAAAGGAATGAGCTCCCGTCGGCAACTAAAGTCTGGTTCTCGGAGTTATCGAAAAGGCTCTCTCTCACTTGTTAGCATCTGAAATAATTATGCCAGCAATCTGGCCTACTTTCTGCACGCTGCTTCTACCAACTGGCTAGACAGCTACCTTCTCTAATTAAATTAACCTCCTCCACAGTCCACAGAACTGCGTGTCTATTTTCCTCAAAAAGGATCCCGTGTCCTACGAGATAGGGACAGTTCCAATAGCTTGTCATCGATTAGGACGTAGGCTCACAGCTCATGAACCCGTTAGGAAAGTAAGCACATTTTCTGTTCACTGGACAGACGTTGCCATGAAGGTCACAGGACCTGGTTTTCATACGGGAGCTGCCAGAGGTGAGTGAGCCCATCCAACCAATGCCTGTGGCACCTTTAAAGAAACCCTTTAAAAGAAAATCAGCGCTGGGAGGTGACCTGATAAAAAAAAGGTGCTTACTACACAAGCGTGAGGACCAGAGTTCGGCTCCCCTAAACCCATTAAAAAAAAAAAAAAAAAGCAGGCTGGATATGACAGCACAGGCTTGTAAGCTCTGGGGAAGCAAGAACAGGAAGAGCACAAGCCAGCCAAACCAGCCAATCAGTGGACTCCACATTGAGTGAGAGAGAAATGGTCTCAACTAATAACAACACTCCATAGTGCCCAACTGCAACTAGCACCTTTATAACACAGCTCCGATGCCCAAGACTCAGGGAACATCACAGACGAAGGGATGGGGGGGTATAAAAGTATAAAAGCCAGAGGACCAAGCTGTCTGCTGAGGGAGTTTCCTGTGTGTGACAGGAAAGCCGCATCCATGAAGTCTCAACAGTTTGGCCATCTAAACAATAACAGCATAGTGACACCCGTTTACATGCCAAGGCAGATAGAGGGGACCTTCCAGGCCCCGCCCCTAGAGGAAGAACTGCAGACCATTAGCAGCTGCTGACAGAGGGAGCATCCATCTTCTCCAAGAGGAGCATACATATGTAATAATTAAATACGATGTCATAAATCTGAGAGGAAATGGGGAGGCATGGGAGGAGTCGGAAGGGAGGGGTGGAAACTATGTAAATATATCACGCACATATGAAGTTCTCAAAACTATTCAAATTGAAAAAAAAGTCCCACTTACAGCCAAAGACTCCACAGTCTTATTTTTCACACCCTGACTAGCCATGGGTCTCTGTATAAATCTACTTGTCTACTGCAAGGAGAAACTTCTCCTTATCTTCTTCTTCTCTATGAGTATAACTTAGGGGACAGTTTGATATTATGTTCACTTAGTAGAATAATTGTGCCCCACTATTCCCCACTAGTCTAGGAACTAGAAAGTCATGAGGCTTTGGGCCAGGTAGCAGTACCAGGTATAAGTCCTGTTTTATGGAGGGATCTGTAAATCCAATCAGAAAGTACTTGGTTACACCTAAGACGTTTCTGCCATTGTCTCACTAGAGGAATAGCTTGTCAGGTTTGTCATTATTATAGTTCATGGGGTTCACAGTTGAGTAAGATTGTTGAATACTTTCTGATGGTTTAGCATAAGTAGAACCTTCTAGCAGTTTAAAAGCTACTCAGGGTGCTGGGGATTTAGCTCAGTGGTTAGAGCGCTTACCTAGGAAGCGCAAGGCCCTGGGTTCGGTCCCCAGCTCTGAAAAAAAGAACCCCCCCAAAAAATAAATAAATAAATAAATAAAAGCTACTCGGTAAGGAGGGAGCTTCCAGGTCAGTACCAGATCAACTTCTCTATCTTACATGACCCAATTACGTCTTGTCTCCAGCTACTGGGTCTTTTCAAAAAGTTCTGGGGATAACCGAGAACAATAGATATAGCCTGTAATATTTGGGGGCAATTGGGGTCCCAACTGAGCAACAATTCAAAAAAAAGGTAACTTATATGTGCCACCAAACATTTTATGTGCTAGCCTATGATGTCTGGAGAGGCCTTGTCCCACACATTCTCCCACAAGGGTCAGATATTTTTGTGTGAAAGGGGACAGAAAGGTTGTACAAGACAAAAGTACTAAACTTCTACAGCAATAAGTTATTTGTTGGACATTAAATGCAGGGCTGTTCTCTGGCCCAGTACATACACATGCTGGTTCATATTCTTTCCCTGCCCCCATTAAATTGGCTTAAAAAAACATATACAATATATTTTGATCACAGTGTTTGTCCTTTTCTAACTCCTCTTCCTAGATCTCCCACCTCCTTACCCACCGAACTCCACGTTCTTTCTCTCCCAAAACAAACAAAACCCAAAACAACATGGAGTCTATCTTGTGTTGGCCAACACTCCTAGATACAGGGCCTGCTGAGAAGTGTGACTCTCCATTGTTAAAAAACTGGGTTTCCCTTTCCTAGCAGGTCTATCAACTGTGATTAGCTTCTTGGTTAGGAGCGGGACTCTAGATTCCCTTCCCTTTCTCTGTGCTGGGAGTTTTGTCTGGCTTGAACTTGTGTGTGTCATGTGCCTGCTGTCACAAACACATACTCTTTAAAAGACATTTTAACAAGTAGGGAGATGACTTCATGGATTATAGAGACTGGCATGCAAATGTGAGGCCCAGAGTTCAGATCCCAGCAGCCACATAAAAGTCAGGTGGTCAGGTGGGAGTGGTGGCCTGCCTATAATCCCATCACTCTGGAGACAGAGACAAGGGATCCTGAGGGTAAGACCAGCTGGACTCCATGGGCTTCAGGTTCGACAAAAGAAAAAATGGGAAGCAACTTAAGAAGACAACTGATGTCAGTCTCTTGCCTCTACATGCATGACAGACACTGTGCCCATGCCCATGAGAACACACACAAACACAAGCATGTACACCAACCACACAACACATTCACACCCCAAAATATATTTAGGAAGACAAATTTTTAAATTCTAATAATATTTTGGATGCATACTTTCTGAAACATCAGAAGAGATAAAACAAAGAGGCATATCCTCCATACTCTTATAAAAGAGGAAATAAAGCAATCGTTTCTCCAGCTCTAACTCTTCCATACACTCTCTGGGTTTGGTGGTAGATGAGGACATAGACATTCTATTCAATAGTGAAGGTATACTATCTAATGTGTACTCATGGTGGTGAGACTACATGGCTGTTTATGGGTGTAGCTTCGGATGTTACTAAGAGACACGATTTCACAGCAAACTTCCTGATCCTCCAGCTCTTAAGACCATTCTGCCCTTTCTGTAATGTTTCCTGAGACCAAGAATAACACCAATAGACGTGCCAAGGTGGATGAGAAAAGGCCTACAAGTCCCCCCACACACACACTCACACATAACACACACACACACACACACACACACACACACACACACTGTAGGCAACTCAGGAAAGCTAGGAAATGGAGAGGTGGCCTTGCCCCAGAAAACACATCAATTGGCTGTCCAGTACCAAATTGTCAACCCTGAAAACATACGTACAAGCAACATTATATAGAATGAGCAGGTTATGTTTAGAAATATATATATATTTATGCATTAACAATGTAATATATATACATACATACATACATATACATATATATATACACATACATATGGGTTTAAAAAAAGAGATGTTGTAATTATATTGTAATATCAAAATACAAAAAAAAGATATAAAACATTGAGGCATCATATAAAAAACCCAGGCTCTACAGCACCCATTTGGAGTGGCTCTTTAACTGTACAGAAGTTCACTTGTATAGTCTTTGGGTCTGATTAATTTCATTGTGCAATTTTTTACAACCTTTTTATAATAAAACTTAAAATATATATCAAGAGAATAAATCATAGAACAAGATGAATAAAAGTTATGATATAATAGTAAGAATAAATATAATGAATTATACCACCAATAAAACCCCTCAGGTCAACAATACTCACATTTTGTTTTTAAGTGTCTCAGGTAAAAACAAAGTATCGGCTGGGCATGAATGAACCATGCACATAACCCTAGGGCTCAAGAAATGGGGGCATCTACCTTGGGATCCATCCCGTGCACAAACACCAAACCCGACACTATTGCTGATGCCAGGATGTGCTTGAGACAGAAGCGTCACATGGCTGCCCTCTGAGAGGCTCTGCCAACATCTGACTGAGACAGATGCAGATACTCACATTCAATCATTGAACTGAGCCTGGGGACTCCAATGGAAGAGTTAGGGGAAAGACTAACTTCCTGTGGGATTGTAACCCCATAGGAAGAACAACAGTATCAACTAACCAGACCCTCCCAGGGACTAAGTCACAACCAAAGAGCTGGTCCATGGCTCCCACTACTTATGTAGCAGAGGACTGCCTTGTCTGGCCTTAGCGGAAGGGGAGGCCCTAGGTCCTGTGGAGGCTTGATGCCCCAGAGAAGGGAGATGTTAGAAAGGTGAGGTAAGAGTGGGTGGGTGGGGCTGGAGAGATGGCTCAGCGGTTAAGAGCACCGACTGTTCTTCCAGAGGTCCTGAGTTCAATTCCCAGCAACCACATGGTGGCTCAAAACCATCTGTAATGAGATCCGATGCCCTCTTCTGGTGTATCTGAAGACAGCAACAGTGTACTTATATATAAATGAATAAATCTTAAAAAAAAAAAAAAAAAAGAGTGGGTGGGTGGAGGAACACCCTTTTTGAGACAAAGGGAAGGGGGGATGGGATGGGGATTTAGTAGAGAGGGGACTAGGAAAGGGGACAACATTTGAAATGTAAATAAATAATTACTAAAAAAAAAAAGGAAGAAGGGAGGAGAGGGAGGAGAGGGAAGGAGGGAGGAGAGGGAAGGAGGGAGGAGAGGGAGAGGAGGGACAGAAGGAGGGATGGAGGGAGGGAGGGAGGGAGAGGGAGAGGGAGAGGGAGAGGGAGAGGGAGAGGGAGAGAGAGAGAGAGAGAGAGATTAAAAAAATGGGGGCAGGAACATCAGGAGTTCCAAGCCATCTGAGATACACAGTGATTGTAAGACCAATTCGAACTACATGAGAGCGTCTCTCAAAAAAATGAACAACCAAAAACCTTAAAACAAAGTATCTCGAAGTTGAAAGAATGAGTAAAGAGAAAGGGTGCTGTGTAGTAGACAGAACCTCAATTCTAACCGAGGCAGGTGGATGTCTATATGAGTTTGAGACCAGCCTGGTCTATATAATAGAGAGACCCTAGCTCAAAGTTAAGCACACAAACAGAATGAGTAAAGAGGTGGTGGATGAGAACCATAAGAAGGCAAAAGTCACAAACTCAGAAACATACAGGGAAACAAGATTTATGGTGAATGCATTAAATTCTCTTTTAAAGGTTTTACTTAATCTGGTCAGGGTCAGCCAGGATAATTCGTCTTTTGATTGATGTAAAGTAGGTTGATTTGGAACCTTAGTAATCTATGTAGACCCTTTACCTGTGTCATATAATATATAACCTGATCACAGAAGTGCCCATCAAGGAGGGAGAAAGGATCATACACAACTTGTGTTTCTAGCATCAGGAGTTAGAGACCACCTTGGGCTTTTAACTACTGTAGTCTGTGGTATTGAATTCTTCTTTTCCATAAAAGTACATTAAGCAACAGTGTGTGGAGATGTAAAAAAAAAAGAATTCTTTAAAATAGGACAGAGTTAATAATGCACAAAATATTAAATATTTTTATATGTTATATAGTTTGTATATTAAATCGAAATGGTGTCATTAACGAGATTGATTTGAAAGAAATGCTGGAAGTGTAGAGCATGAACATTAGTGAAGTTCTCTAGAGGGACAGAAGAAGGTCTAGCTAGTCCAGCAATGACTGTCTACCAGGGGAAAGGCCAAGCATCCAAGCTCAGTCCACAAGGCTAGAGGTCTCGGTTGGCCTTCAGTAGACACTGGGATCCCAAAGAAGTAGTCTCTAATCCCAAGGAAGGAATGAACTCGCTAATGAGAGCCAGAGCAAGTGGGCCAAGAAAGCAGGTTTCCTTCTTCCATGCCCTTTATACAAACAGAAGGTGTGGTCCAGATTAAAGGGGGATCTGCCCGACTCAAAGACCAGGATTAGAAGTAGGACTCCCTACTTCAGATGATTTAATTAAGAAAAAAAAATCCCTCACAGATGTGTGCAGTCACTTGGGTTTTAATAATCCAGATGTGAGGTTGACAAGCAAGCATAGCCATTTGACAAACCCAGATGTTTAGTTATAAAGCTAAAACTCTCCACCCAAAGTGATGTAAAACTGCAGAGTTTGCAAACAGCACACAGGCCATGGGTTCTTCCTGGAGGAGAGCAAAGCGGGAAAGAAAAGATTAGCTGGGGCCTGAGAGATAGCTTAGTGGTTAAGAGCACTGACTGCTCTTCCAGAGGTCCTGAGTTCAAATCCCAGCACCCACATGGTGGCTCACAACCATCTGTCATGAGATCTGATGCCTTCTTCTGGTGTGTCTGAAGACAGTTACGGTGTACTTAAATATAAGAAAGAGACGGGGGGGGGGGGGGGACAGGAAGGAAAAGGAAAAAAAAGAAAAGGTTAGCTGAAAAAAATCTCAGTAATGTGGCCTTGTAAAAATTGTTGTATGGGTGCTGGAGAGATGGCTCAGCAGCTCAGAGCGCTGGCTGCTCTTCCAAAAATCCTGAGTTCAATTCCCAACAACCACATGGTGGCTCACAGCCATCTATAATGGGATCTGATGCCCTCTTCTGGCATGCAGGTGTCCTTGCAGATACAGCATTCATATACATTAAATAAATAAATATATTTAAAAATCGTTGTGTGCGTGTGCACACATATCTATGTGCACATATGTGTAGGTGTCTGTGAAAACCCATAGAGGACACTGAATTCCCCTTGGAGCTTGAGTTACAGGTGGTCACAAGACGTCAAACAAGGGTGCCGGGAACCGAGCTCCAATCCTCTGCAAGAGCAGTACGGGCCCTTTACCATTGAACTCTCTCTCCGGCACCCAGTATAGAAGTTTAACTCATCTTTTAAATAGTTATCCAAAGAAGAGAGCCCTATCACAATTCCAACTTAGTAGCAATGGAAATTCCTTCTACCGGAGATTGGAGGAGGATCAGCATTTAAGCCCAAAAGTTAGGGAAATGAGGCAAACACAATTAAGGCTTAACCAAATAAATGAACAAACATAAAACAAAACAAAACAAACATCTGAGCTGGGGGGAGGGGCGTGAAATCAGTGTGGCGGGATGTGTGCCCAGCATGAGCCTGGGCTCTGTCCCTAACACTGCAGTATTTTTTTTTTCTTTCAATGAAACAAAAATTAAACCAGATGTTACTGTTTTTTCCTTGGGCTAATTCTGCAGGAGACAGAGTCACGTAGTCTTCCCTTGCACTTCAGGTCTGTTGTAATAAACAGGTATTTAGACAAGGTCTCACTGTAGCCCTGGCTGTCCTGCAACTTCCTATGTAGACCAGGCTAGCCTCTAACTCACAGAAATCTACCCGCCTCTGCCTCCTGCGTGCTGGGATTAAAGGCATTAGCTACCATTCCCTTCACGTATCAAGTTTCAGATTAAAAATTGATTAGAGGTAAGCTAACAAGTAAGAAATGGAATGCCAATTTTTTTTTTTACATTATCCGCAGAGTGCCAGTTAGCAATAGGCTATTTCTCCAATATCTTGAAATGAATCAAACATCTGTTGTCAATATCTCAGCTGGATATGGAAGCACACATCTATAATCCTGGCACACGGAAGGTGCAGGCAGACAGATCTGGAGTTCAAGGTCATCCCTCAGCTATGTAACAACTTTAAGGCCAACTTGAGTTTTAGGAGACAGGGTCTCATAACATAAAATGACGAGGCAAAAATATTTTGGTATATAAAATATATATTCTTGCTTAATCTTAATGCCCTGCACTTTTAAAGTCCCCTTTTCTCCTTAATTAACAATGACGACTTCTGTGTGTTGAACTGGATCTTTCTGAGAGCCTGTTATTGGGTGCCTGGTAACTCTGGATACACATTCTCATGAATTTTCCTTGCTTTGCTTTTATAAATAACTCTGTAGGACTGTGCTTGGTTTGCTAATCTTTCTGTATCTTCCTAAAAGGAGAATCACTTAGGAGCACGGCTTGGTTATTCTGAATTCTGCTCAGTCTTGGCAAGCTATCCATTTAAAATGTAAAGGTGGCTCAATGGCTAAGAGCACTGGCTTCTCTTTCAGAGGTCATGAGTTCAATTCCCATGCAACCACAACCCTCTGTGATAGGATCTGATGCCTTCCTCTGGTGTGTCTGAAGATGCTACAATGTACTCATATACATTTGATAGATAGATACAATTTTTTTAAAAAATGGTGCAAATTTTCTTTTCAGAATGAATGAACCCTTTTCTCCAAATCTCACCAATACTGGGTAATTCCCAGTATTGCCAGGGTGTTACACAGAACCATAATGGCTCAAAACAGGCTATCCAAGGGATAGAGCTCGTTGAATGAAAAGGAGGGATGACTTTTGCATTTAATTAGAATAAAGTCATCCAGTGTATTAAACCTGGACATCGCTGCACACAATGCCAATAAAGCCCCAAAGGAAACTAAAAAATTGGGGGAAGAGGGGGTTTGGTTTGACCACACAGCAAGGTGGACCAAGAACGGAGCAAGGATTTGAAGGGTGACACGGAAGTTTCTGTCTGTGGGCACAACTCTGGACCCTCTAGAGGCGGGTTCCCAACCTTCCTAATGCTACAGTCTTTTCATACAGTTCCTCATGTTGTGGTGACTCCCAGTCACAAAACTATTTTTATTGCTACTTCATAACTGTAATGTTGCTAGTGTTATGGATCACAATGTGAAATAAGTATCTGTGTTTCCTGATGGTTTTAGGTGACCCCTGTGAAAGATTTGGGGTTGCAATCCACAGGTTGCTCTAGGCAACAAAGTTCCCTTTTGTGACCATGGCCCGGCCTCCTAGGAGGGAAAACCTGCTGCAGAGGAGGCTGAGAAGCTAAGAGCAGCTAGCTAAGCTCCAAGAGGACTAGCGTTTGGCTCTCAGAAGCCACCCTGGCATCTCGTAACTGCCTGTAACTCTGACTTCAGGAAATCTAATGCTCCCTTTCTGACTGTCACAGAGAACGACACCCATGTTCCCCTATCCACACACACACACACACACACACACAAACACACACACACACACACACACACAAGTTAAAATGGAAATAAATAGTTTTGAAAGGAAACACAGTTCAATGGCGGAGTATTTGCCAGGCACGCTTGAAGCCCAGGGATCCATTTGAGAAGGTAAAAATAAATAAACATAACAGTGATAACCAGGCATGAGAGAGTGGCCTTTAGGCTAGTGCACTACCTCATAAGGAAGCTAGAAAGAAATTTAAGAGAGATAGAGTCACTGTCAAAGGTGAAATTCCAAGGAAAAGATTTGCATAGGCACAGGACTGCCTGGCCTGCCCTCTGAGATCAACAACTTTGGCTTTTTCCTGCGGATAGCTTCCAGTGTGAGTAAAGGAGAGAAGAGGTACGAATCCCTGTTTATCGTACTCAATTAAACCGGCCCTTTTATTTTACAAATATACGCCCTTCACAATGGCTCCCCAGATCATGTTGGGAACCAGTGTCTCCTGCTTGTTACATAAGTACTCTGAGGCTGAACCACATCCGGTCTGCATCAAAGCTTTCGATGTTTCTGTTGCTGACTAGGTCCAAGTCATACTTGTAACTTTGATTTTTTTCAAAACCTATTTTCAATGATGGTTCTTAAAGGCTTCAACCTCCCTTGTAGCCCACCACCCACCAGGGGTAGTGGGAAAGAGGCTGGGGGAATGGACCTGTTTAGAAAGGTTCTTTGGAGCAACTCCCACCTGTGTCGTCTGGAAATCGGCAGTGCAGTTCACAGGTCAGCAGGCAGCAGCAGCTCTATCCACTCACAAACACCTCAGGGATGCACCAGCAGTCCAGTTTGGTAGAGTTGGGATAGCAACGGCCGCGACTCGATCTAGCAGAGACAGCCAGGCCTCGAGTCAGCAGGAGGGACCCAGGGATCACCAGGAGAAGTTCTCGGCTGTGCCTCTCTCAGGGAGTCGAAGATCAGCGAAGACTGGAGACCCACAAGCATTGCACAGCTAGATGTACCAGCAAGCCAAGCTCTGTCTCTGTCACTCTGTGGAGTCCTATATAATCTCCAAACATCACGTGTCCTCCACGGCTCTTCCCTCAGCAAGTGCGGATGTCTCAGCTGACGTCACTCTGCCACTCCGCCTGCGTCCTTGGCAAAAAACTGTAGCACACCATCAGAAGTTTTTTGATGCTTTTCTCTCTATGGAGTCCCCACAAATGCAGCTCAACTACGAAATGTAAGGCAAATCAATACATGAGTGTTGTTAGCAAAGAGTCGCTCATCACCTGTCCTTTCACGTGCTTACTTTAGCAGAACATCTTTTCACCTGTGTCTGCTTCAGGAAACACTCCTTCACGTGTTTGCCCCAACGAAACACCTTTCCCCTTTACATGCTAGTCATTTTCTTCACGTAACCTGCTCCCGTTCAGCAGATGATGATGCCATACTCGGTATTTAAAACTTTGCTTTTCCTTCCCCCCACCCCCAATCTTACATTTTAAAGTGAAATCTAATCTTACCCTACAAACAGTCTTTCCTTGTGCCAAATTTCATGGGCAATGCCCATGGATACTACGTGGAACCAACAAGCAAGCCTTGGGTTCTGTCCGAATAAAACAGAGACAAGGGCTGGGTTTGAACCGCTTAAGTTGGACCTGGAGACATACACCACGAATCCTAGTGCTCAAGAGACAAAGGTGGGAGGACCAGAAATTAAAGGTCATCCTTGAAAACAAAATGAGTTCAAGGCGGGCCTGAACTACTTGGGAACCTGTCTCAAACAAAAGAGGGCTGCGGAGAGCGGAGAAGAGGAGAGAAGAAGGGGGGGGGGGGACAAAACAAAAAACAAAACAACAACAACAAAAAAAAAAAACAGAATTGAATCAATCCTGTTCAAGATGCTCAGCTTCAGCGGTTAACTTTGGAAATTCCTCCCCCTACTGGTTGCCTGAAGTCCTGTCTTTCTATTTTACACAAAGCATCAAGCCAGAGTTTGAGTGTGACATGTTTTTTTCTGAGTTAACAAAAAGCCTGCTAGGAATAAATGCACACATATAAATCACCTCAAATTCCCATAATCAAGAAATCTAGGGGTTGGGGATTTAGCTCAGTGGTAGAGCGCTTGCCTAGGAAGCGCAAGGCCCTGGGTTCGGTCCCCAGCTCCAAAAAAAAAAAAAAAAGAAAAAAGAAATCTATAATAGAGAAAAATATTATTATCATTTTTATTATATAAATTACTTGAGCAATGGATATGTTTCTTAATGCTGCTTAGCAACCCCTGTATAAATGCTTATACAGGCAGTAATTCAACAAAATTTAGTTACGCAGAAAAAAAACCCTTTGTTACATACTTCCCACAAATTAGTATAGAAATCAAATTATTTTAAATTAAATATTTTATTCAGTGCTTTGGGCATTTTAATTATTAAATGCCATTGATAAGTTTTACTCAAATAGAATAATAAATCTAAAAATTAGATTATCCCACTAAAACTAAGAAGTCTTATAGTCAAAGAACAGATGTTCGGCTACCCAAGTGTCTAGAATTTGCACTTGCTTTGTTTTTGCTTTTGTTTGTTGTTTTGGTTTGGGTTGGTTTGGCTTTTGGAACAGGGTTTCTCTTTGTGTAGCCCTAGCTGACCTAGAATTCATTCTGTAGATCAGGCTGGCCTTGAACTCACAGAGATGCTCCTGCCTCTGTTTCCTGGGTTCTGGGGTTAAAGGTGTGCTCCACCATCATTCAGCTAGAATGTTCTTTTAAGTCCTGTCAAAGCATGGATTCCAAGATGGGCACAAAATTAATTAGTTATTTTCCAAATTGTGGTACCTCACGCCTGTACTCCCAGCATTCTGGAGGCTGAGGCAAGGGGTTGCAAGGAGTTAGAAGGCTAAGCTACATAGCAGGACCCTACTGAAAATAATCTTAAAAGAAACCTTAAAAGAAAAGAAAAATCAAAAGACTGAACACCAAGGGAAAACAAGGGAACCCCATTTCACAGTTTTCATAATGGCGTCATCCATGATGGGACCCAGACTTGAGCACCCAAACAAAAGAGAGACCATACTTCATACTGAGGCTTCTTCTCTGAGCTTTTCCTAGCTGGAAAGATTCTGCTCTGCAGGAAGGTCCGCTTTTCTCTTAGCCTTTTGCTAACCAATCACCCTTTGCTTCAGTCCCATTAGAATTCCTTCCTACTCCCTATTCAAATCGCTGTGTGGTGATGGGCTCTTGGCTGGCAGCTGACTGGCACTGACATTCATTTAGTCCCAGTTCCACAAATAATTAAAAGTTTCATGTTTATCAAACCCTTATAACATGGCCCACTGGTCATATGGGTTACTGAGTCTCATGCTATAAACAGCTCTTCAGAAAAAAAAATCATGATATTAAAAAGTGGACAATAGGGGTTGGGGATTTAGCTCAGGGGTAGAGCGCTTGCCTAGCAAGCGCAAGGCCCTGGGTTCGGTCCTCAGCTCCGAAAAAAAAAAAAAGTGGACAATGGGCCTGGAGAGAGGTCTGTCCAGTTTAAGCATGTTCCCATGCCCTCCCCTATCACTCTCTGCCTTATTCCTTTGAGGCAAGATCTCAGGAACACCAACTTCTCAAGACAAAGGTGTCTAGGTATTGCCCCTTCAATAGCCACACATTTTTGTCCCAACCTTATAGATCAGGTGCTTTAAAAAAAAAAAAATGTCACGGCAAATTCCCCCAAGTCACTCCCCTGCTGCTGCTGGTAAAGCCCTTACTTAGGTGCAGCATTCCTCTCTGAGTGGCCACACTTGTTCCCCATTACCCGTCCTTTCTCCTAAGAATAAGCTGTTTAATTCTAACTCATTTTGGCAGTTTGAGAATGGTGTGGTGAACATCAGGACCAAAAGCTGGGGAAGAAAGGGTTTATTTGGCTTACAAATCTACATTGTACTCCATCACTGAGGGAGGTCAGGACAGGAACTCAAATGGGAAGAACCCGGAGGCAGGAGCTGCTGCACATCCCATCGCTTGTCTCCATGGCTTGCTCAGTCTTCCTTCTTATAGAACCCAGAACAGCTGTCTGCAGTTGTACCACCCACATCAGTCACCAGTTTTAAAAATGATCTGCAGGCTTACCTACAGTCCAATCTTATAAGAGGTATTTTCTCGATTGGGGTTCCCTCCTCTCAGATGACTGTAACCTGTATTAAGTTGACATGAAATTAGCCAGCGCAATAATCGTTAAGTATTATCACAATATTTGACTCTTGTAGATTCCTTATATAGCCCTGGGAATACTAAGTCACACTAATACCACTAATGAGCTTATTAATTTAACGTAGCAAAGTGTATTAAGATATCAGTATCTGAGAGGCTGCATATAGATGAAAAGACAAAAACCATACACAAAGGTGATAAGCAAGAAACAGGCACTGTGCTTGGAGGACTGGGCCCGCTTGGAAATTCTGGTGAATCAGATGCAGTTTCACAAGGGACAACCACGTCCTAAGCCCACAGGATTCTCTCTAGGGGCCTTGGTAATGGGAGTTCATTAGAATTCTCAAGAGTGATGCCGAATGTCTCACAGATGTAGCTTAAATGGGTGCGTACACAGTGTCCAGGAACTCGTACTCAGCATCGCACACGTTGTTATACTATGCTGCGATACGTTACGTTACCGAATATGCCACAATTTATGATTAAAACGTACAACAGAAGAACCAGAGAGACGGCGCGTAACTAGGAACCACTCACAAAGAAACACCACCGCCCGCCCGACCCCCCAAGACAAACGCGCCGGAGAGGCGGGGTTTCCGCTTCCGGCGACGGATTGTTGACGCCCGCTGCTGCTGTGGTGGCGACCGAGCGGTTGGGGAGGGGCTGACGAGAGCGGGCGACGGCGCAGTGACAGGCGGCGCGGAGGGTGCCTCCGGGGCGACGATGGCAGAGGGGCCCGAGGAAGCCCGGAGCCGCCCTCCCGGGCAGGACGGCGGTAGCGAGGACCACGAGCCGGTCCCTTCCGGACCAGGCTCTCCCTCCTCCTCCTCCGCCGCCGCCCCCCGGCCCCCGGCTCTCACGACCGTCGCCTCGGCGGTGCCGGAGCCGGAGCCGCAGTGCGAGCTCCGGAAGCGCCGGGAGACGGGCGCAGAGCCTCAGGAGCCGGGGGGCTGCGAGGCGTCGGACGGGCCGGGGCGGCTGAGCGCGCGCGAGTACTCGCGGCAGGTGCACGAATGGCTGTGGCAATCCTACTGCGGCTACCTCACCTGGCACAGCGGCCTGGCCGCCCTCCCCGCCTACTGCGGCCCGCCTCCCGCCGCCCCTCAGCCCGCAGCCCCGCCGCCGCCGCAGCTCGCTTACTACAACCCCTTCTACTTCCTAAGCGCTGCGGCGCCAGGGCCGGGGGCGGCCACGAGCGCCGGCGCCACCCCGACAGCCGTCGCGGGCCTGACGGCCCGGGCCCCGCACGTGCAGGCATCTGCCCGGGCGGTCCCTGTGACCAGGGTGGGCTCTGCAGCCCCTGCACGGACGGCGAGCGACACCGGGCGGCAGGCAGGTGAGAACGGGGTTGAGGTGGGTGCGTAGAACATAGGAGGGATAGAGTAGAGGATTTTATTCATCTGCCTCCACTTCCTATGTGTAGGATTACTGGTGGCCCGCGGGTTCTTTTTTTAAATTACTGCTACCCCTACCACCATTTTTTTTTTTTTGGAAGGATCTCATCTTGTGGTCTAGGCTAACCTTAACTCAGTGTATAGGCCAGGCTAGCCTCAAACTTGCAATAAGACTTCTGTGCAGCCTATAGGCTCTTACTACACTCCTGTGCTAGCCAAAGGGGTCTGTCGAAGGATCTTGAAATATGTAACTGGGGAACTGCTACTACCATTGACAGTTCCCACGTACATCTGCTATGGTTTGCCCAGGCCCTAAATTCTAAAAAAAAAAAAAAAAAAAGTACAATGCTGATTGTTCTTCCCTTAAGACCTGGCACTACCAATAGATTCCCTTAATCCTGACACTAGTAGCCCTTCTTGTATATAGAGAGACGTATGCTTATCAAACCATTCTCTCGGTGATCTCCATGCTCTGGACAAGATCCAAAGCTAAACTTAGGTGGCAAGCGCACTGTTGGAGGATTGAGATTAGAATACGAGAAATCACCAAGTTGGGCTGTATAAGGACAGTGGGACTGAAAGGCGATTGACATTATCAAATGAGAACTTTTGACTGGGCCCAAGCCTTGAATATCATCTAGTAATCAATTCTGTGTAGTTATGAGTCCTAGCAAACTGTAGGAAAATTTACAGCCACTCTGCCGAGCCTGGGCCCGGAATGCTGGGATGACTGGCATAGCTTGCCACGTCCAGCTCGTTATTAGACATTTTAGGAACATGTTCTCTTGATGGGATCATTGCTGTTGGCTGATTCAAGGCTATCATTTTTTAAAAATTAAGTTGGACCTTGACTTTACTTTGCCCCTTCATTATCTGACTTGGTTCTTAAGCTTGTGTGAGAGATTCCTTTCCCTTTTCTTCCCGATTTACAGGTAGAGAGTATGTCATTCCATCCTTGGCCCACAGATTTATGGCAGAGATGGTGGATTTCTTTATTCTCTTCTTTATAAAAGCGACCATTGTCCTGAGCATCATGCATCTCAGTGGGATAAAGTAAGTTAAGAACAGTCACTGTTAAGTAGCTGGGGCTGCTACTTAGGGATCTTGTTTTGTAAATTCTGCACATGCCCATGAGTAATTCTGAGTGATGGATGTCCAAGGCTAAGATGTCTCCATGAAATCTGTACCAGTTGTATTTGTTCCCTTATTTATTGTTTTAAAGTGTATTTATGTGTAGCCAAGAGGTCTGCTTTGGGTGTCTTCTACTCTCTGCTGTGTTTTTTGAGGTAGGGTCTCTCACTTAACCTGGAGCTTGACATTTCAGCTGGACTGGCTGGCCATCAAGTCCCCCAATCCACTGCTCCCCCATCCCAATGCTACATAGGTACATAGGTGTCCTGGGACCCACTCAGGGACTGACCTTCTTCGTAAAGCACTTTACCCACTGAGCTGTCACTACCAGCCCCTTGTTGGTTTTAAGGAAGAAACAAAGGAGGAACCTCAATATGTTGTTTAAGATCTATGGGAAAGAGGTAAGAGGAGTGAGGCTTTGGTGGTACACTCCTTTAATTCCAGCACCCAGGAGGCAGTGGCAGGCAGATCCCAGTTCAAGGCCAGCCAGAGGTACAATTAAATACTGTCTCAAAAGAGATTTTAATAGGTAAAAGGAGCCTTTAGACCTGGCTTGTTTTTTGTTAACCATTCTCTTGGGCCTGGAATGTATTAGTTTCCTTCTCATTGGCCTATGAAGTCTCTACCATGAAAGCACAAAGAGCTTCAGTGGTTAAGAGTACTCACTGCTTGTCAGTTCCCATGTCAGGCAGCTCATCGCTGCCTTTAACTCCAGCTCTAGCTTCTGCACACGCGTGGCATACATTTGTAATAAACAGAGACACACACATTTTCAAAGTACAAAGAGCCTGTGGTAGGCAGACTGTTGGTGATCAATTTCAGTGGGGTTGCTTAGAGTTGAGCACATTCTAATGCAAAGTTTGGCATTTACTTGAAAACCTCAAGTCTTAGGATAATGCCTGTTCCCACTTGCTAAGCATTTTCAATGAGACACTAATTTGGGTTTATGAGAAGATGTCAGAATCGAAAAGAAGATAGAAAAGTCAAGATACAAAGTGGTGTTAACCTTGGATCTTCAACAGGCATTGGGTGGTCCCTGCCTGTCCTACCCTAACACTTAGCCTTTACTATGGTTTTTCTTTTACATTTTATTTGGCAGTCAGAACACAGTTGCAGAACCTGACCTCCCAGCCTAACATTCTATTTCATCACACAGTTTAACAGACGCCACGTTACTAATCAGTCTCCTCACTGTGAACTTGCTCCAAGGCTTTCTCTCCTGCCAGGAGCTTCTCCCACCTGGTCTGCCTGCCTTCTCGTCATCCTTTGGACTGTGTTGTGTACCTAGGAAGGCTGCACAAGAGTCTCTGTGACTGGTCTGCTTTCTGTGGTGCTCTGGCTGCCATCCCAGTCTACTTCTGATCTGTTTTTCCTTGCTAGCTTAGAAACTCAGTGGGATCTGAGACTTTGGTATCCCCTCGCTGTGCTAGTGTAAGCACCATGGTCAAAAGCAACTCTGAGCAGTTTATTCCACCTCACAGCGTGTAGTCCATCACTGAGGGGTCAGCGCAGGACCCTGCACACAGGAACTGATTCAGAGGCCATGGAGGAGTGCTGCTCTTCAGACTTGCCTACGGGCCAATGTGATGGAGATATTTTTCTTAATGTGGTTTCCCAGATAACCTGGGCTTATTTTAGGTTGACAAACCAGTCCCTGTCGTGTCAAAAGGGCTGGCGTCCTACTTGTGATGCTTTCCCTGAGTTACAAACGTGCCCCACAATCAGAACCTTTTACTTTTATTTACTGAGGTTACTGCTATTTGTTGAGTGGAATAATGGTGAGAGCCCAACAGCTTAGAATTCCATTTAAAATATATGGTCTAATTAAGGGAAAATGGTACAACTGACCCAGAAACAAATTCTTTATAACCCCAACCCCTTCTTTCTGTGCAGGGACATCTCTAAGTTTGCCATGCACTATATAATAGAAGAGATTGATGAAGACACATCAATGGAAGACCTGCAGAAAATGATGATTGTGGCACTTATATACAGGTTGTTAGTTTGTTTCTATGAGGTAAGCTGCTGACTAGAACAAATAACTGTTTTAGTGGTATAATTTTAAATTATCTACTAGGGAAAAAAAGTAATGACAATTTACAAATTTTTTAAACATGTCTTCGTATTTGTATTTTTTCATAATTTTTAAAATTGACATTTTCAGGTTTAAAAAAAGCCATAAATACTAAATTTTGGGGGAAAAAAAAGTACATTTCATAATTGTCTTGTTATACATTTCAGTTTTAGAAATAAAATTACATTCATAAGCAAATTTTGGTTCAGATATACATTATGAACGTATGGATGTATGTGTGCATATATGTATGTATGCATGCATCGTGCATGGAAGCCAGCCCACTGAGCTATATCCAAGTCTCTCTTCTTTTTGAGAGCCTGAGGTCTGTGTCAGTTCCTGAAAGGAACTCCTGAAAGGAACTCGTGCATCTCAGCTTACCTAGATGGAATGGCAGGTTTGTGCCACCAGACCCAGCCTTTATTGAGTGTTTGTTTGCTGAGGCAGGGCCTCATAATGTACCCTGACATGATCTCAACCTTGACAGCTATCTTTCCATAGTCTGGAGTTCTGAGATGGCAGGCATGTGCTAAGCCATCTTCATGGTTAAGTTTCTAGTATTCTATATAATTAGCACACCCAGTGTACCTTTTTTTCTTTCTGATAGCCCTGTTTGGCCTGAACCTCACTGTATGCCAGACTGACTTTGAACTCACAAAGATCCCAAGTGCTGGGACTAAAGAAAAATGTGTGCCAGCATACCTAGCATCATTCTTCGAAAGCACAAAGGGATTTGTTGGAAGAATGTTCAAAACTCTTTAAAATTGGCATAGTAAATTATTTCCAATTATCCTTTTTTCCTTAGATAATTTGCATTTGGGGAGCAGGGGGAGCTACCCCAGGGAAGTTCCTGCTAGGGCTTCGAGTTGTGACATGTGACACATCAGTACTCATTGCTCCAAGTCGGGTTTTAGTGATTCCTTCCTCAAATGTTAGCATCACAACGTAAGTCCTTTGTTTAGCTTAATCTACTTCACCCTTGCAAAGAGATTACAGCTGTCATCTTCCACTGCATAACTGCCAGTCGACTCGACGGCGGCATGTAAGATCCTGCTGCGTGCTGACTTGATGCTGTGTGAAGCTTGTGAAAGTGCACCGGTTTCCATTCTCGTTATCTCTCCTACATTTCCTGAGACTGAGCCTGCATTAAATGCACAGGGTTGTGTTCACTGTGCCCAAAATTACAGGCTGGTAGTTTTTTAAAATAGTTTTTTTTCATAGCATACACTGTAATATCTCCTGTCTTTCCCTTGCTACCTTTGGCGTACATTTTCAAAATCGTTCTTATGAACTATGTCACAATGGTAAGATATTGGTGTTCTCTGGCTCTGTGGATTACCTGGTCTCAAACCACTTTGTTAAATAGCAGGCCTGCTGCAGTGGTACTCTGCCTCCAGCTCTTAGAGCTGTAGAGCGGTAACGCCCAGTCTTCATTGCCAGCCTTGGCGTGCAGCTCCACTGAGGGTGCAGTGGTGATGGAAGTTGGGGAGGAGAGTGGACAGTGATCAGTTGAATCAAATCATTCCAGTTACAGAATGATTCAAGGGAAAGAAAACAAGAGAGAGGAGGCTAGGTTTTGCTGACATTGACACTTGTAAATTGCCTTACAACTTTGGTGTTTTAATTCTGGCTACTTCTTCTAATGACCAATAATGGTTAGTGTTTATTGAGCATTTCTCAAATACCAGGCACATTAGTAACTTAACACAGCATTTTGATCTCATTTTCATAGTTGTGGAGCGTAAATAGTAATTAGAAACCAACCAGTCTGGATTCAGAGTGCACACTGTCAGCCAGCCACTGACAGGCAGGAATCTAACATTGTTAGGGTAATTCTGTTTTGAGCTATTGTTGAAAGCTTCTAGGACTTCTTTTAATTACTGGAGCCCGTACAGGAACTGGTTATGTTTCCGGTAAGATAGAAAGTAGGACTGCAGTAAGCATACTCAGTTCAGAAGATTCTAGAAACCCATTGGAATTCATAACTGTGGAAAAGGTAAGCAAAGAGATATTCTTTCCTTCTGACAACTGTTACGCTGTTTCCTCGTTGGTGTTTAGATGTTTACTAACAACCATGTATATCAAAAAGCTCTAGTCTTCTATGTAGCTTTCTTTAGAATAGAACAGGCAGTTGGACTATATTGTTTGAAAACGTGTGTAGACATCTGACTTGCTGCTTCTGCTTGTTTCCTTTAGGTCCACCATTCGAGCTTTGATCAAGAATTTTTCTATTGCTTCTTTTTTCCCTGCTTTCATCACATTGCTGTTTTTTCAGCATAATCGAACAGCCTATGACATTGTAGCAGGAACCATTGTGGTAAAAAGAAATGGGGTCAGATGATGCCCCAAAACCCTGAATTCCACTCTTAGGAATAATGACAAGACTAAATTATGTATCAAGGCCAACATTATCTCTGCGTTACATTAGCTGATGATTTAAAAATTAAAGCAGTCACTCTGGTGTGGTGCAGGGGACTGTTCTGAAAGTGTTGACTGTACTTAAATGTCAAGGAACTTTTCCGGAAGGAAAAACTATTAAATTCAAGTGTTAAATATTTATAGGACAACAAAAGTTTCATAATCAATATATAGGTAAATACATACTTTAACATTTAAGATAACCAAAATTTGCTGGAAGCATTTTCAGCTTTAAATTCTCTAAATCAAACTTTAAATTTTGGCTTATCCTAGCGTGATTGAGAAATATCCAATTGTGTTTTATAAACACCTGCAGAACTCCCTCAACTCTTCTTACAGACCCTGCTGCTTATGAGCATTGAGAAAGAGCATCAACTCAATAACCCACTTACTCCCTGGGAGAAGAGGGAACGTGAGGAAGACCTAGGAGTCCCTCATCCCACACTTCCAGGATAGTCTAGTTTGGTGCAGTAGTGGCGGGATATTTCAGTTTCTTACTGCTTATGTATTTGGAGGCAAGATTTTCATGATGATGAAAATGTACTGAGTCATATATCATTGATATTTTAAAAAGGTAAGTTAGTGATTGCCTTCTGGGGGGGAGGGGTTCATTGTAAATTCACATACCCTAAAATCCAACCATAAATACGTGGGAGGAATATCCATCGAACATTCCCAGTGTGTGTTCTCCAGCGTTCTGAATGTACCTGTAGATTCTCTATGTACAGCAAATCCCTAATGCACTGCTATGTTCTCTACAGTGCCATAACTGTAAAACATCAGGTGTTAGAGTGTATTTTGTGACTAACTTAAATACTACCAGGTTCCCATTATGAACTGTTGTTTCATCATCTGTGGACTTTAGCTTCTTTGAGCTCATCTTGGTTGTAGTATCATTGTACTTTGCTCTCTGTTGGAGAAACAATTGGGTTTATGTCTGTGTGCTTTTGTCATGTCACAGTCAGCTAGCTGTACCAAATGTTAGTTTAAAACTTTACTTCTTACTCATTGTTGCATCTGATTTTCCCAAAAAACACTAAATTGTATTGCACAAGAGAGCAGTCTTTGTTCCTGGGTTTTAAACAGCAAGAGCATGCCATGTGTTGTTATATCAATCTTAAGTGAGCTTTTTTTTTTTGACATTTAAAACTGTGAAAATGCATTTAATGTCTAGATAACTTTTAAATATCTCCTAATAGCTCATTGTTCATCAACCATGGTTTCTTCTGGTAAATAATTTTATTTAAATAAAACTTCACAGGAAGCCTACTATTTGTCAAGAGCAGTACATAGAGCATGTACTTGTGGCTCTGGCAAGACTTTAAAAAGCTCTTCTTACTCCACACTACAAATCAGGAAGCTGCTGCGAACGCCTGCCACTGAACCTGCACTGACACAATTCAAGTTGAAATGCGCTTCACCCACACAGCTCTGGAGTACTGATTATTGTTTCTACTCCAATTATTGTAGTTTTCACTGAGGATATTTTTATTTATACAGTAAAATAAGTAGTTAAATTTGTTATAAATACTGCAGTTTGCTAGACAAGTTCTTTAGATCCAGCTGTGGATTCAAGCTGTGCCATATAGGATGTAATAAAGTATTGCTTTGCCTCCACAATAGCACCTCAATCTGGTGTAAGGAGAAAGGGAATCTGGCACTTTTTTCCTCATAGGGTTATGTAATGGAGCATGTGAATGAAGAATTTACAGAAATACTAATTTCCTGTGTCAAAGTGTAATTCTCATGCTGAAGCTGTATCCTAAAAGGGCAAAATGAAGTTGAGAAATGAAGACATTCTTCATGAGCATGCCCTAACCCGAAACATCAGGACTGGAGTCTTGCTGCCGCATTGCCATTTAGTTTAAATAGCTGGCACGTGATTAAGGCACTGAGTCTCAGTACTCACCGCTGAGTGTGTTCTGAAGTAGGATATTCTACACTCTGGGTAACAGCACGATGAGCAGCCTTACTGAGTATTCTTCGTGACCGTAACAAACACATGCCCCTTCAGTGTTCACTGCTTGCTCCTGCCTACAAAGCACGTACTCCATTGCCATGCCTGACCAGTGACTGTTTCACTGTAGTACACGTCTGTTTCTGGCAAGGAGGAGAAAGGAGTTGAAATTTTGCATTTGCAATTTGGGTTTCTGAAGGAAGATGGGGCATTAAACTTTCATTATCTCTTTGAGGACAATGCCTAGATTAACAGTATTCCTAAACTCTCGACAGGTACTGGTTCAGCTCCTTGTCATCCTCCATTTGCATAACCAAAGACCAAAGTCCTGACTCGTGCCTGGCTGGTATGCGTAGGTTTCCTTGTAGTTCACTATAGTAGGACTTGCCCTGCAAACAGTATCTAATGGCTCACGTATAATAAACAAAACATTCTATTTTTAATATTTGTATGTCACCAGTTTGTACTTTATGTCTCAATAAATACTTAATCAGTGTCAAGAGTGTTGTCTCTGCCTATTGCTGCAGTGGATTAAACTATGTTCTTTAATAGGCCTGGAGCTGTGGTTCAGTGATAGAACCTACACTATCCAAATACCTATGAAAAATCCCTTAAGAAGTACAAGTTGGGGTTGGGGATTTAGCTCAGTGGTAGAGCGCAAGGTCCTGGGTTCGGTCCCCAGCTCTGGGGGGAAAAAAAAAAGTACAAGTTACCTGCACATGAGCTCAGCTTCATGTTAAATTCACTCAGAGCTGTTAGCCATTACAACAGTATCAGATGGGAAAAGCCCATTTCCTCAAGGGCAGTTATCTGAGTGTGGTAATTCCACTGTGTAGGAATATTGCTGCAAATTTAATGCCAGCCTGGACTACAGTATAAGACCCTATCTTTAGGAATTAAACTGTGCTGCTCTGGACAAAGTACTAGTAGTCTAAGCCAAGCTGTCAATATGTGACCCATATTTGGGGGCCACAGTGGATTTCAGAGGCATAAAAGTCAAGTGAGAAGGGAACACCACTCCATATTACAAAGAAATTACTAACTTGGTCTTATACTTACTTACTATAGCAAACTAGTTTCCACTAAACAAGCTACCCTGCATAAAACTGCTGCTGAATCACTTCCTAAACTTTATATCAAGTATAGTATAAGTTCTTACCCTCAATGAGTCCAACTGAATTTCAAGTTTTACATGAGGCCTCTGAAGGATATGCTAACTATGAAAACACGTTCTTCCCAGGCTAAGTCTTTACTATCAATCTTAATTCAAGTAGTACAATGATAGTTATATTTTAACAAGGATCTTTAGCTGTCTGAATTACACTTTCATCCTTAAGGCCTGAGGTTACTGTTGCTACAAACAACCTAGTACTTAATACTTAAGTGACATTCCCAGACCTGAGAGCATTCTTTGACTTAGGCACCTTTAATGATGCAATCTTGAGTGTTAATCCAAATCCAGTCTGTCAATCTCTGGAGATATGTCCTAGAGTATACATTTATACATTCTACTAATAAGTACTCAAGCCCACTACAACAAAGAGTTAACTCTGATGGGCCGGAGGGAGGACAGGCCCAGAGATGAATCTGCCACCATGACTGGAATGCCACACGCAGCCCAAGAATCAAGTCTTAAAATAACCAAAAGATCCCTGTAGTAACAACCTGCTCTAAACACACAGGCACACACAAAATTATTTTCCACACATTTTACAGAAAAGGCGTATGCCCTATTGAGCCCCAATTATTAAGGTATAGAAAATGACTAAGGATGGGCCTACAAGATGGGTTAAGAGAGGTTTCTAGCATTTTCTTCCAACATTTACCAAACTCCAAACAGGCTAAGTGGTGGGTATATATTATTAAATAAAATATTAGAAACACAAAAAAGCTCAACCCTCAACAAATCAATGTGATAATAGCCTAAAATATCTTAGTAAGATCCTTTCGTTAGAAATTCTCAATGTAAATTAACCAACCTGAAGTTGGCAAATTAAGCACAAACTTACAAATGCCAATCCTAATTAAATTAAGGACAAAAGTATAAAGTGTGGGTCCAAGTTCTTTCCTGGATCTTAAGTGAGCTAAAAGTCTAGTCATACAAGTAACATGTAAAAGGCCCATTTGTTTTATAAACTGTTGGAATGCCTGAGGCATATTATCTCCAAGAATGTGAGCAATAAACATTGTTCAGGCACCTAGCAAGGAAGCTAGAAGTACAAAAAGAAAGGGTTGTATGTTTATTTAAAAAATTTAAAGGGAAAATATATGTGCAAATTAAGTAAAGACAGAAGCAGGCAGAAAGGGGCTCTTCTGTGTACTGCAAACTCTAATAACTCTGGGGCCATACTAATACATACCCTTTGGGATTTCTAATCATCCACCCTTCCCATTAATATTGTATGCCTTCACTATGAAAACTGTTAACAAAACTTGCTTCATAAAGTTTTATTGATGGCATTTATCCCATGGTTTAACATGTTAATTATACTGTAATAAACATGGCTTTAATATTAAACTTTTTCCTTATTATCCAAAGTCACCACAGTCCATTTCAGTAAATATAAAAATATATGCTTAATACTTTGTACAATACTGGTTTTTGGTCCAAACAAAACTGGATCAGAAAAGCCAATAAATTCAACTTTAAGAATCCCCAATTTTTTTTTAAAGATTTCCAAATGGATTTAGGCAACTTTGAATAATGGGATTTACATAATAAAATCTGAGACAAGACTAAACAAACAACAAAAATATGTCTAACATAAAATTAAAATTTCAAGTTCACAGATTTATGTTATGCCAAAAAAGTACAGAAACAAAATTGTATTTACAGAAGTTTCATAATAAAATAATGAAAAAGGCAAGACAGTTGATAGAATGAAAATATAGAAATAGCATATACTTATTAAATGGAGAATGAACTAGATCTAACAAGTCCTTAGGATGGACCATTCTTTAATCAGGCTTTCTCTATCAGAATTTTTCTGTGCACAATACATCCAACTTACTTCACACATACACCACCACAAACTCCGCATAGAAATCATTCATTTCAACATCCTCTAGTCTATACAGGATTCTAATCTATACAGAATTCCCCAGATATAATTACAATTTCAATGCGCTCCATTAACGCTTTATCAATGCACATAGCGGTGCAGACAGGTTCTATACAAAGCCATTCACCGTGCAGGCTCTATTCCTGGGTACAGCCAGACTATGCCAATCAGTGAATAATGTGCTGGATCATAAAATTGTTTCTGCTGAAGAATCAGTCAGTCACCAGTCTAACTATTATTTTCAAAAGAGAATGGGTTATGGGAACAGGACTTCCATAAAGGGGAAAAAAAAAAAGAGGACAATTCCAAAACTAAAGAAGTCCTTAGGCAGATCTGACTGCAGATAAGCCCAGCATGTAGTACAATCCAGTATCTGAAAGCAGGGCACCAGCTGTTGATAAAACTGTTGGGTATAACACCTTTTTGACCTTTATTTCTTGCGTCTAACAGCAGTCTTTATCTTGCGACCAGAAACTGAAGTTCCAGAAGAAGAGAACATATTTTTCCCATTTGACCTGTGAAAAATAAAAACATTACAATGTGACAAGATGGATGCTCAGGATAGAGGATTCATGCTATTTAAAATGACCAGCATCAAAATGGGAGTAAAGTGGGGGAAAAACTGTTGCTATAGCTTGTTGCACTTGCCTCTGATTATATTATAATTCCCCCAAGCGTACGCTGCCATAAACTTATACTGGATGACATTATTACCCAAATTATATTACTGCATCGCAATTCACTTTTAGAAACGATACACGCCTTTACCAATGTATGTTTTCAATGAAATAATCTTACCCCACTGTAAATGATGCTGGAGACTGGCTGAATGAAAAGCCCCCCGAACCTGAGGGCTGGGCTGCGGCTGCAGGCGTGCTGGGACTTGCACCAAATGTGAACACTCCTGATGGATTATTGTTTGTGAAGTTGAAATTTGTAGTGCTGCTGCCAAACTGGAAAACCGAACCTATACAAATTAAGCAGAAATACCCATTAACGACACAAACGGTTTAGGAGTGACTCTGGCCTGAACATATTAAGCATCGGTAGAATTAAAACCTTAGCCAGGCATGGTGGAGTACACCTCTTGTACCAGCCACTCAGGATGCAGACAGTAAACAATTCAAGGCCAGTCTAGGTCTACAGAGCCTGATTCAGGCCTGTCAGAACTTCCACAAAACAAGAGAAATTTTGGAGTACACATAGCTAAATACAAACACAATAGAAGATGAACTTTACAAGTCAATAATGAAACAAAACTAAGGGACCAAATACTTACAAAAGAATTCACAAAAATGGAAAATGCATAGAATCCAAATAAGAGAATTGTCATCCAGCAGTGACAACATGTGGTGTAAACCAGCAAGAAAAGTTTATAATAAAAAACTTCTAAAATGTGAGGCATACCTTTCCATTCAGTAACTCCACAGCAGAGTACATGATCAAAAGAGAAACATTTATTCTCCCAAAGATCAGTATCCTCAACTCAGTAATGTATAAGACCGCATTTCCTAACAGCCAAAACTAACTCAAGTACAGGCATGCGGATAGGCTCCCATTCAGTGACTCACTCTGCAGCAGTGACAAAAATTTAAGAGTCAAAGAAGGTAGGTTGTATAACAGCAAGAGCCTACTTTTATATATAGATAAATATCAGGCAAAACTGTATTTCCTAGAGGTATCAGTAAACATTAGCATCCAACGGACAGAGAACAGTGCTGGCCATCAGAGTGAACAAAGAGCACGGATCACGCACGGCCTCCAGCTGTCTGTATACACAGCCAAGCTCCCAGCCTCTCCTGCTTTGTAATCTTTTTCATGAGTCTATTAGAAAGATGGTCAAATTTGAGAGAACACAGCATTGAAATATAGTGCTAGCAGTTGATTTGAAAAGTCATAACAACCTTTGATATACAGAAGGAACACTAACAGCATTATCCAAGAGCTGTGAGAACTCAGCATAAAGTCTAACTTCCCAAAGGAAAGTCAAGTCAAAAAAGCCACTCCACACCAGCCTAGAGTGAAATGGGGTTGAACACAACTTGTACCTAAATCAGAGTAAGAAATGTTTTAAATATAGTCTTAATGCCATCAAACAGTTGATTGGAACTCTGCAATGTTTATAGGTAAATACGTTAAAAATTAAAACAGGTGCTGGAGAGATGGCTCAGATGCTAAGAACATTGACTGCTCTTCCAGAGGTCCTGAGTTCAATTCCCAAAAACCACATAGTGGCTCACCATGGTATCATATGTAATGAGATCCAATGCCCTCTTCTGATGTGTCTGAAGACAGCAAGAGTGTGCTCAAATACATAAGATAAATATTTTTTTAAAAAATTAAAGCATATACGTAGTTTCAAAGCACAGAGAAGAAAATACTATATTAGGACACCAGATTTTAAGTATAGACATCAAATATCATACAAACTTACTAGCATTGGCTGTCCCAGAGCCAAATGCAGACTGACTAGGCTGCTGTCCAAACACAGGAGGTTGGCTGCTGCTTGACACTGTCCCAAATGTAGGTGGTGGTACAGGCTGAGAACCAGCAGAAAATAATGCTGTTGAAGACGATATAGAGCCAAAGCTTGGAGGGTTAGGCTGGCTGGCACCTTGACTTTGTCCAAATGTTGGAGTCTGGTTAGCACCAAATGCTGGACTGGCAGATGGTGCTGAATGTCCAGTGCCAAATACAAAGAAGGATCCTGGAGGCCAAGAAATACTTAAATGAACAACTTCGAGGTTTACAGTAAGATAACCCCCGAGAAACTTCTGTAAATCCACAAATCAAGCCACTTTCCTCTTACCTTGATTACAATTAGATTAGAGTAATGACACTATTTTCTAAACACACACTGGTTTAGCAGAAGGTTTAGCACAGTACTCCTCCTCTGCAGCCAACAATCTTATTAGTAAGAGGGTGGGTGTACTCAGACACGGTCTTCTATTATTCCCAGGCTAGCTAGCTTAGGCGCAACAAATTTTTTCTGAAATGATGTCTATCAAAGACTTGCTATGAGCCACTGTAATGCACATCCCATACAATCACTATCACTATCTGGCTGTTTATAAATTTGTCATTTCAAAAAGGCAACTTGGAAATTTTATATATTCTTCGTAAAATTAGAAAATACTGCTCTTAAGAACTAAATATATTCAGCCAGAATGTGAAGCGCACATTTCTCTGCAGATGAAAATTTACATGACTTAGGGGCTCACTGCAACTGGTAACTCAGCAGAACCAATTTAACTACAAAACCTATGTTTTCCCTCCTAACACAAAAGTACCTGAAGAGCTTGATGTGGTTGTAGCCCCAAAAGTGAACCCAGAAGATACAGTACTATTACTACTGGCTCCTGTTCCAAATACAAATGGAGGGGCAGCTGAGGCAGTGCTGGACGTGGTGGCTGGTTTGCCATCTTGAGGAAAGAGCAAAGGCTGAGATGTACTGGACTCGGCGGAGTTTCCGAAGGCAGAGCTGCTGACAGGATTACTGGCCTGTCCAAACACAAAGGCTGCCACAGGCGGGCTGGAGGAAGAGGTGGAACTACCAAATATGCTAGCACTGGATGAAGTGGCCGGCGTACTTGAACTAGAGGAACTGCTGTTCAAGAAGCTAAAAGCTGGCTTTGCTGCACCTTGATCTGCAAAACAATAATTGAGAAAGAAACATAAATCCTTAAGAAGGAACAAATTGCTTAAAACTAAATTAAAATTATTTTTATGCTCTCATCAAGTCTTTGAAATGTCAAAAGTACTTAACTTCTCTTTACAAAAGCCCTTTAACATTCAAATAAAAAGTTCTGTGACTAAATTTAACGTGCAGAAATTTAATGTAAAATACACACTGCCTCACATCCAAATCTAACTTGATACTGTATTCAGAAACCAAACCAGATAGCAGAATCTGGGTACATTTCTAAGTGTCTGACTGTGCTGCGGTTTATGTCACATTACAGTAGCAGCATCCTGACTTCAATCCATTCACATGAACAAACCAACAAGACAATCTCACCTCACTGTCTGCAGTGAGCACTTGCAGAGTGTCACCTGCAGGGTGGCACCCTAAATTTTTTAATGTTGTACATATTTCCCTTCATGGTCTCTGTCATCATTAGTGCCTGCCTTTCTTCTCACATTCCTTGTGCATTTGCTTTCTCCCTACAGAATTCATAAGCAGCTTAGAGTTTGACAAGATCCACAGAAACTAAGAACTGAAATGAAGAGGAAAGAAGAAACGTTTCCCCCGGGAATGAGTTTGTTTTCTATGCTCTTACATTTATTCATCACTGCAGCCATTTTAAATTAGAAAGCTTAGAGAATACAGGTCTTGTTTATGCTGTACAACTACTGATTGTTGACATGAAGAAAAGCTTCTGATCTCTATGATTATCTTGAATTTACACGACCTGAATCAAACTTCCTTTTCTACTCTCTCTCGTGTTTCAGCTCCAATGCTACACACTAGATGAGATGGGCAACTGCTTTCTCTAGGTGGTAAGATCTCAGGATCAAATCTGGTTACAATATTTTATTTTTCCACATTTCAAATAATAGGTAGTTTTAATTCTTTTTTCTTTTCTTTTTTTTTCTTTTGGTAGGTTGTTTTCAAATTTATAAGTAAATTTCCCATTTTAGGTGGATTTTTCATTGAGTGCTTCCAATTTATCATTCAAAGGTATTTAATAAAAAAGTGTCAAACTCACAAATTTTGCATGTCTGAAAATAGCTACACTTTTGCTTTTAGGTTTGATCAAATTTTGCTACTTACAAAATGGTTCAAGGTTATTTTATTTATAGGGCACTGTTTGGTGCCAAAGATCAAACCCAGAGCTTTGCACAAGCCTTGGAGAATGTTCTAATACTGAACTGATGCCCAGCTCAGTCATTTTCATTTTGAAATTGGTGTTTTGTTTTGTTTTAATGTAATTTTTACTTGAATGTGTGTAGGCAGCAAATATCCCTGGAGCTGGACTTATAGGCAGTTGTGAGCCACCTAAAATAGGTGTTGGGACTCAAACTTGTGTCCACTTCAAAGAACAGTATGCATAAGTGCTGAGCCCATCTCTCTAGCCTCAGTGTCTTATTTATACAGAAAAATCTTCCTGTAATTTTTCTTTTTTTTTTTTGGTTCTCTTTTTCGGAGCTGGGGACCGAACCCAGGGTCTTGTCTTCCTAGGCAAGCGCTCTACAACTGAGCTAAATCCCCAACCCCCCTGTAATTTTTCTAATGTTTCCCTATATCATTCCCATTATCTAAGTTAATTCAATTTCAAAAGCACTGGACAGACGCAGCCGTCCATCCTCACACTGCTCTGGGAAACCTCATTACAATACTCATCCCACACTCCATCAACCAGCTTCTTTTTAATGGGGTTGTCCCCCACCTCTATTTTAGGTCTCAAATGTTCCTGTTTTCTTAGTGTTTAATTATATTCACTACCAATGTTCCTTATATGTTCGATGACTCATTATCCATAATTTGTAAATAAAAATTTACCTTAAAACATTTTCCCTGATAGCATGCATCAATTCTATAAAATGTCCAAATCAGAAAAGATATAATTATCTTACAATCAAATATATAATATATATACAATCAAATATATATAATCAAAATTAGATCTGTAGGCAACCCATCAGAATTATGGGAATTTGGACCAAGTGAAACAGAAATGCCTGAATAAGCTCCTAAAAATTTTAAAACAAATAGTCTCCATTATTTTTGGCAGCCACTTATTCCTTGACTTCCTGCATTTATTTGTCAAGGTATCAAATACAATTGGGGAGGGGGGAAAGACAAGTCTTTTACTATTTACCAGTTGTTGTATTGGTTTGATTTCCAAATGCAAAAGTAGCCTTGGCCAGCTGATCAGACTCCTTCACAGATGGTTTTGCCACACTGAAACTGAAGGTCGGCTTGGAGGAACTCTCGTCTTTGGTTTGCTCTGAATTTCCAAAGGAAAATACTGGTTGACACTTTGGCTCCTCATTGTCAGCTTTCTTTCCAAATACCAGAGAAGTAGAAGTAACAGGTTCTTGCTGTTTCTCCTCTGTCCTTCCCAACACAAACATTGAGGGAGATGACAAAGCAGCAGAGTCCACTTTACCAAATGTGAACCCACCCTTGGTAGCAGACGCGTCTTCTTTCTTTGCTTCTGTTGTCTTGTACGTGAAAGGAGTCACTGAGACACTCTTAGTGTCTATGGTTCCAAAGTTGAAGCCGCTCTTGTTCTCTGAGGTCACTGTGGTGTCAATAGCAGCACTAGAGGGGTTAGCAACACCTGCACCAAAACTGAAGCCTGCAGATGAAGACTGAGGCAGCTCCTCTTTCTTTTCCTGCTGCCCGAGAGTAGATACCCCAAACTGAAATGGAGCTGAAGACGCTGGATTGCTTAAGCCAGAAGAAGGTCCAAACTGAAAATTATCATTCTTGCTGTCGTTTTTTATTTCTTCAGGTTTGGAATCAGGTAATACTCCAAATTTAAAATCTCCAGTTGGTTTAGGAAATTTAAAGTTTGTATTCATGGTGTTTGTAGACCCAGAGTCAGATGAAGTGCCTAATTTGAATCCTCCCTGATCTCCAAATTTAAAATTTCCAGTGCTTGTAAAAGTTTGAGAAAGCCCAGAAGATGATGATGGAATACCAAATTTGAAGGCTGAGGGTGCTGGATTTAAAGATGAAGATGTCCCAAAGCCTTCAAAAATAGAAAACACACAAAATGACATCAAATTAATGTGCTTATCCTCATTTCAAACTTAACCCCTGAAAGCTACAGCTCATAGGACAACTCTGGAAAGACCTATAGACCACTTTCCCGTTCAGACTGTGAAGTCAGGAAGGGGAATAGGACATGTGTTGAGGACTGGAGAAGCAGGCACTTCCCTGTCCTGTAGATGGAGATCTAAATCAAAATCAAAACCTGTTGGGATAGAGCCATCAACGTTTTTTAAAATTAGTGATCTAAATCACATATACTAACAGCTCCGATAGGTTTTTTTTGTTTTTTGTTTTTTGTTTTTTTTTTAGATTTTTTAATTTGGTATGTGGGCACACTGTCACTCTCTCCAGACACACCAGAAGAGGGCATCAGATCTCATTACAGATGGTTGTGAGCCACCATGTGGTTGCTGGGAATTGAACTCAGGACCTCTGGAAGAGCAGTCAGTGCTCTTAACCGCTGAGCCATCTCTCCAGCTCCCAGATATATCTTAAGATAAATTCAGACACATAAAATACTATATCCAAGTAGCTATAAACAGAGAATAAAAAACCAAAAACATGACAAAAATAATTCACAATAAAAACAGAACAGAAAGGGTAGATGAGGTGATATACAACATCCTGACAAGAATGAAAGAAATCAGAATCTAAGAATGGCAGTATGTTTGCTTAGGACAAGCATAACGTACCTTTGGAAGGTATGCCATGTTACTGCCTTTGTGGAGATAAAAAATTGAAGAAAAAAAAAAAAAAAGAGCCAATATACACAGGAGATAAATTTTCTTTGTGGTCCTAAATCACAATTTTTAAATATTGTGACTGCATTGACTGGAGCATTTACGAATATTTAGCATTAAAGAAATGAAGCAATATTTATAAAAATAAACATCATTACAGTAATTTAAGACCAATTCCTTGGTGTTTTTCTGTTGCTAATTTCTTTAGAATTCTGTTGCTAATTCTTTTGAATGTGAAGCATCAGACTGGTTCAAAACAAGGACTGTTAGACAATGGCGAGAAGAAAGACCCACATTACTCACCCATGAATGAAAGCAAAGGTCAGCCAAGCTTTTCAATAAACTTTCATCCTCAGACAAACCAATTACATCGATCATGTAGACTAACAAAAATCTGTCCATCATATAAACTAACAAAGTGGGTGTGACAGGTCAAAACTATAAACATGATTTTTTATTTATAAACTTTAAAAAGCCACTTAAGACTGGGATAAATTACAAAATAAAGCTTAATGTATAAAAATTCTTCCACATTCACATCTTGAAGGCTAATTCCGTTCAGAGATTCCCTCATCTTCAGATCTAAAATTTCTAATACTTCATCTTTCCTAGGTTTTCCAATAGTTAAAGGAACTCAAATGGGGTTATCAAAACTGGGAAACACCATTTAGCATAAATGACCATGTGAGGTTAGATGGTAAAGCAGTCAAAGAACTGGGCTTTGAGGCTAAGGAAATGCTGGCTGGAGTAAGGCTTATGCCGCTATGCTTGCTAAGTGCTCTCTCTCTTGCTCACA
This sequence comes from Rattus norvegicus, assembly GCF_021556685.1. Taxonomy (NCBI): domain Eukaryota; kingdom Metazoa; phylum Chordata; class Mammalia; order Rodentia; family Muridae; genus Rattus; species Rattus norvegicus. The sequence continues at coordinate 17,958,604 of NC_141550.1, read as the reverse complement.
GCCATACTCAGGAACTAGATGACTTTTACAATAAGGTCATGTAAGAGTCAAGTTCATACTTAAATCTGGAAACTGAATAACACAAAGAAGTCCCTTATCCGGATACATAAATGGCATCCTAATGATGAATGCCTAATTTGATTTTACCATCACTCACAAATAAGTTTTAAAAAAAAAAAAAATCCTCAAGGACCATGTCTCATTTTATAATTATTCAGAGAATGGGTACCTTAAAAACCAAACCTGTACAAACACATTTTGCTTTAACTAGGAACCAGAGGTGTTCCTTCACAGCCTTACCTTTAAACTCAGACTTTGTGCCTGGCTTTGCACTTTCACAAGCTATGCACTTGGTAGAGTCCGCTTTATTTTGCACTAGGCATACTTCACAGTCCCAGCTTCCCTCTGGTTTTTTAAACTTGTCCAATCCTAAACAGCCTCCAGAAGGCAGAGAGACAGGGACAGAGTTGCTGCTTGAGGCAGATACCAAACCTAAAAGCAATGGGGAAACTGATGAAATTTTTAAATTTATATCTTAATGATACCACTGACTTTTCAAATTTCAGTAACCTTTTTACACACCCACATACACACAGAGCCAGAAAATAAGCCTTACAGTGGTATAAATAGGACAGACTTCTCAGACTTAATTTAACATTGCAAATAAACATCTTGCTTTAACCTTTCTCAGTGGTGAGCTTATACTTAAGTCTGAACTATTCCCAAGTTCTGTCTCTGTCTCTGTCTCTGTCTCTGTCTGTCTCTCTCTCTCTCTCTGTGCGTGGGCGAGTACATGTTTAATTTGCAGCTGAGAAGACAACTTAGTCGTTCAAGTGCTTACATAACAAACAAGAGGACATTTCAGATCCCTGAGGAGAACTCATGTAAATAAAGGCTGGGGGGACACAGCCCATCTACAATTTTAGCCTTGGAAGATGAAGGGGACAAGGACTCAAGTAATAACTCAGTCTTTAGGCAGAACCAGCAGGCTTGTGGAGAGGGGTGGCACAGGAAGGATGAATCAGCAAGGCTGGTGTATGAAGCAGAGTTCAGATAGAGTCATTTATTCTTGGGCTCCCTAAACAGTCACTGCTGCCCCACTCATCTCAGTCACAGGAGAAGTCTCTGCATTTTAAAGTATGTTCTCTTTTATTCTGCCAACAAAATTTGTGTCCGGAGTCTGTTGTTGGTCCATTACTCATCTGACAAGTTACCATCTTCATGATGTACCAGTGTGACCATTTCTTCCTTCCTTCCTGCTCTTCAGAAGCTGGTCTACAAGGCCCCAGAGTCCTCATCCATTTTCTACATACAATCAATCTGTCTGATCCTTCTGCTATTTGAGTCTTCTCATTTCATTTTTTGAGAACTTTATGAGTATAATGTGCTTTCATCATATCCATCTCTCCTGCTCCAACTCCTCCCACAACTCCCACCTGTCTTTCACAATTCATGTCCTCTTCTACAGTTGTTATTATAGATGTATGTAAAACATCTAAGTATTACCCACACGTACATGATTGATGGGACATGAGTAACCTAACAGGGAGTTCATACCTGAAGAAAACTTAAGTCTCCCTCCCTCAGCAGCCATTAGTAAACAGGGGCGGGACCTTGTAAGCCCTTTTCTCATTTGTGCTGGAAATGTTGACTGCTTTGTGGGGTCCTGTGCAGGCCTTATGCAAGCAGACATATCAATGAGAGTTCATGAGTGCAACATCCCTATCACATCCAAAAGAAAACTATTTTACAGTATTCTGCCCAGTAATCTTCTGTCTGAAACACTTGGTCTTGGTCTTATTCTAGTCAGCTCCTTCAAAGGTTATTCTGTCACAGTTGTTATTCCAGTTAGTCAAAGATCGATGTTTGACTCTTTCTCAGTTTGGAGTGCTTTCCTCAATTCACTGAACTCACATCTATTCCTAGGACTTCAAATATCAAACTGTGTGCTATAATCCCCTAAAATCTGCATTCCAGTCCCAAGGGTATAGATATAGTCCCTGTGATGAATTCAAAAGCCTCAAATATATATCTGAATGTCAACTTTACCACCTTGAAATCTGTCATTAGTACATAGTTCTAAATCCTCCCTCATTATCCAACTCTACCATCTGATCCTTTGTCACCATTATCTGCCATTTATATTACTCACGCAAACTTCCGAAGCTGTCCTTCCAAATTCTGCTACCTTGAATTCTGCTGCATTGTTCACAATCATTCCTAATTCTAATTCTAGGGGATCTGATGCCCTCACCTAACCTTCATGGATGTCAAGCAGTTATGGCAACATGCATACATACCACACATAGATACAGACAAAACACTCACATAAAATGAATAAATGTATAAATAAACTTGAAATATTAGGTACAGTTTGAGCTTAGAAACATGGCTCAGCAGTTAAAAGTATTTGCTGCTCTTGCAGATTGGATTAGTTTTGAAACACAATCTCTAACTCTAGTCCTAGGGAATCCAATACCTTCTTCTGGCTTCTTCAGGCTAACATATGCTCATACACAGAGAAACAGATGCACATACACATACCAAAAAAAATTTTTCCACCCAAAAATAAAATGAGAACTGGAGGCAGAGACAGGTTCTTTACCTCTTAAAGAATCCCCTGTAAATGACCAGGCCAAATTTGATATAATTATATCTACACTATGTTATCAATCAAGTTCCATGCCAGCAAGGCTTACATAAACTCTATCTGAAAACTAGAAGAAAAAAAATTAACCTGACCAAATCATCCGTTTGTTGACAGGGCATTGTGCCCAGAAGAAAGGTGGTGGTATTTTCATATTAATTCATAAAATTCCTTTGCTCCTAAATAATTTACTTCCTGATTCAAAATCTCACATCTGTCAACTCAGAATTCTAGTTTTCTCCACATATATACTTTTGTTGAGGTGAGGAGACAGTGCCAGATGGAAAGAGTTAAATATTTTGAAATCAGGATCCTCTTTTAATGCCAATTTTAACTAGAAATAGGAAGAGCTCAGGAAAGAAATCTGGCTAGTAAATCTCACATTACAGAATGTCTACAGACCCACAGCTGATGTGACTCCTACAGTCTTAACTCCTACAATAAACATGTTATTTGCTATCTATATTACTATACACTTTCAAAACAAATTTAAAAATAAATCTGCTAATAATAATTCTAAAATAAAGAGAATCTCAAACCAAATTCCATTTTTGTAACCAAGTTAAAGAGTTTTTCACCAAAATTAATTAAATTACAATCTGGTAGACAGCACATGGCTACAGAGAACACCAATAATCTTCAGAAATAAGCACCAGATTAAAGCATGACTACCTACTTTTTGAAGAACCCCTTGCAAATGACCAACCACCCTCATTTCTACATAGACAAAGGAGACACAGCAAGATGGTCTGAGGAAGACTAAACCACTGCGAGCTTTCAGTACCTTCACTTGTTATTATTAGATTCTAATGACACCACACAGAACAAGCAGCACAGAATGTGTCAGTTCACAACCTAGTCTGTGAGAACAAGTAATCTAAACCTAATCAAGAGATGTAAACTCCAAGATAGTTTTTAAAAAATTAAGACATAAGAAATGCTCGTCTGGAACCATTTTAAACACCAGGGTTTTCTAGGCCGTCTCACAGTTAAATGTTCTACCAAAGTAATGAGTAAAACTATTTCATAGCCATAGCTGTAAAACATACCTGGTTTCTCAGATGTACAGGAGACACATCTGCTGTCTTCTGCCTTATTAGAAACACAGCATACCGGACACTCCCAAGATCCCACGGGCCTTTTGAATTTATCTCCAAATCCTAGTGTACCAGTGGTCACGGTGGTAGAAGAGGAAGCAGTCACAGGACTTTCTGAAGCCACCGTCAATGGAAGGGCTCGCTTCACACCAGTGCCAGGTTTGGGTGTTTCACAGGCTACACATTTTACTGCTTCAGGCTTATTTTGCACTAAACAGGTATCACAATCCCAAGTTCCTATTGCTGGTTTAAATTTATCTCCAAAACCTGTCCCTGATGTAGAAGCTGGCTTGTCACTTTTGCTTGGTGTCCCAATTCCAGTCTGTTTAGCAGTTTCTTTCAGTGGCAGTTTTGCTGCTTGACAGGCTATACACTTATTGTCTGTGACTTTGTTCTGGAGTAGACATGTGTCACACTGCCATGATGATCCAGCTTTTAAACTTTCTCCAAACTCAACCCCACTAGAAGAAAAAGTACTTATTGCTGGTCTTGTATAAACTATTGAGCTTGTAGTTGTGGGCTGAAGAGCAGGAGAATCAACCTTTGGTGACATGAAACCTACAGTGAAGAAAAAAGAAGAGTGTTCCTCTAAACCAAGCCAGTGGGATTCTAATCAAATAATTAACTACATCATTATTATTGAGGGGGGAGGGTTTCCACAACTATCAGGTTATACAATCTGAGAATGATTAAGCTTTTTTAAATTACCTACACAAGCATATCATTATGTGTCTATATGACATTTAAATCTACTTATTTAAATCTAAGTTCTATAAATATAGAAACAGGTCATCTTTACATTATACACAATTTTCTCTAGTCTGTCACTGCTACCTACCACATGTCATTCTGCCTCCCTACAACAATGACCTCAGTACACTCAAGTCTTCCTCCTCATCCATTGCTTCTTCCAAGTATTCCCACAGCTATGTCACATGACTTCAGTATCTATGATCATTAAGTGTTGCCTAGTCAAAAATCCAGTGTTGTCTTCTACCTGAAGTCCGGCTAAAGGCCAGTGTAAAACAGGCATTTCATAGAAGTCCTTCCATCTATCCAGGATTGATATTTTGTCATAGGGTCTCAGTATCTAGCTGAGGTCAAACTTGAGTTCATCACCTGCCCCAATCTTAAGTGCTGGAATTAGAGTGTACACCACCTAAGCCTAGATCAAGGATCGTCTTTTAATTAGTCACCTTTAAAACTGAACAGTTGTTAAGTCCCAACAAAGATGCGGCAAACCTCTAGACAGGCCTATAAACAAAGTGACTAAGACACTGTCTGTCCTCACAAAGGAGAAATCTTAGTGACAGAAACCCAAGTTAGATGCGTGACATCGCTCATCAATACAGTTTTGGAGTACTTCTTGCTGAAGTACTGAAGGAATAGTTTAAGAAAAATATTCACATGGAACTCTGGTATGGAAGTGGGGAAGCTTTCATTAAATTGACTCAATACCTAGGAAATGTCTTTCTTTGAAACAAGCTACCTTTCATACCATACACCCACACCATCAGGGATCTGGTTTTCCCAGCCTTTAGTACCACAGGAAAGAAAAGAAAGACTGGTACAGTCTGTCTAGTGTTGTCAAGGTATTATCCAGCCAAGCAGAGTAGGGCACTCCTTTAATCCTAGCACTCTGGAGGCAACACTGGCAGATCATTTGTTTGTGAACAACCTAGTTAACATAATGGCCCAGTGAACTTCCAGGCCAGCCACGTTCACACAGTTCCACCCTATATTCAAAAGTAAAAGAGAATGAAAGTCATGAGCTTCCATATGCTGCCCATGATCAGGCTGGCATAATCCCAGAAGCAATTTTTCCCTGGGAGCCACTGAATGTTTTTTTTTTCCTTCCATTGTCAGGTTTTCCAAATTCAATTCAAATTAAGTCTCCTACTGTTTTCTATGTAAAGCTTAGTTAAAAGGGGACATGATGCTGGGTGGTGGTAGCAGACGCTTTTGGTTCACACTTTTTATCTCAGCACTGGGAGGCAGAGGCAGGATGAGGCCTGGTCTACAGAGTGAATTCCAGGACAGCCAAAGTTACAAGAGAAACTTTGTCTCAGGATGGATGGATGGATGGATGGATGGATGGATGGATGGATGTCAAGATTATGAATGCAAACTGTAGCTCTAAATATATGTGAGAAAAAAAGCTACACATTTGGCTCCACCTGCTAATTGGTAATTCTAGTCCATGTACTTTGGAATTTAGTCATAGCTCCTATGTAGGCAGCGTGTACCATCTTCTAAAGGGAAAAATCTGAGCCCAAACCACCAAACCCTTTGAACCTTGTTAAAGAGGCCAATAGGGTTACTTTTTAAACCTTAACCCATTGTACACTGAATACATCTGCTGAGTAAGTCTGCATTTTTTTCTGGGCTATTAGGTTAGCTTATAAACAACTTCACATCCAGAATTCGCTAGAATTCAAACTATGAACATTCTCTTCTGATTCAAATTGAAAAGTATTCAAATTAAGTATTCTTACTTAATTTCTAGTAATCCTCTTCAAGTTAGTTACCTGTTACTCTAACAGGATAATTACAAGTATTATTATACTATGCCTGAATACATATAAACTTTGATTGTGCTGGGTGGTGCTAACACAAACCTTTAATACTAGCCCTCAGGGGGCAGAGGCAGGATGAATTCAAAGTCAGCCTAGTTACAGAACAAATTCCAGGAGGATGAGGGCTACACTGAGAAAGACCCCCCACCCTGACCCTCCACCAAAATAAAAATAAATAAATGTAAATAAAAAAATAAACAAATACCACACTACAATTCTTCATATACGCTACACTTCTGCAAACTTAGCCTAGTGGCACATGCATGCCAAACTGGAGAGAACTGTGAGGCTGTGGCAGTTCAATGATCTCATCAGTGAAAGGTGCTGACAGCAAAGGCAGTAAACGTTGAGTCATGTGCTTTTCCTATACTCACCTCTTAAAGAGATTTCCCTGTTAATACAATCCTTGAACGACAAAGAAGTGAAGCCTTCTAAAATAGTTCTCATAAAAGAATTTATATCACATTATATCTGCATTCAAGAGTCATCTTCCTACATGCATTTACTTGTATTTTTAAGATGTATAACATAATGTAACAACATTTATGTTTACATTACTGTAAGCATGAGTTTACAATAGAAATTTTCACTATCAAAAAGGCAGCTGTTCACTTACCAGGCGTTTTCAGAATGTCTAAAACACTTCCTTCTCTCAGGATCTTTGCAGGTGTAAAAGGGTCCTCACAAGGGGCACTTCGCTTCTTAGAGCTTGAACTATTCACTACAGTGTTATCTTGAGCTGTAACTTTTAAATCATAAAAAAAACTTTTTGATCAGTTTCTAAAACTCTGAAAAAGTCGATGCAATTCAAAAATAATGGACAAGTAACAAAGGGCAGTGGATCTGCCACTTCGAAACTCTACACTGTACCTTCCTCCTCAGACTCCCACAGAGAAAAGGTAACAAAGACAACTGTCAGCCAATGAGTGTGGCTTCCTGTTCAGCTTTTTCTCCCAGTGAGTGCCTCATTTGCATTGAGAGGCATTCCAGGAATCCCAGGTACTTGCTGGGCAGATTTAAGAGGACAGGGGAAGCTGAATTTGTAGGTTCCCCAAGGATTATGTGACAGAGACAGACATCCTCAGGTACAGTCTGTGGGGGTCTGGCTCACCAGGTAAGGTCAGGCAGAGCAAAGAAAGCCCTGCTGGAAAAGGGAGTGTGAGTCCTCCATTTTGCACTGAGCTCACAGGAGTTATCTAGACTCAGTAGACTGTGACCTTAAATAGCAGGGTTTCACATCTAGTAATCCATACTATGATTGAAACTATCCTTCAATTATAGTACAGAAAAACATATATTAATAATAAAGATCTTATTACATAAAATATGAAACAGAATGCTATGCAGTCCACAAAAATTCATAAAGCCTAACTGGCAAAGCAGGTTTATGTCTAGAGATTTTTGTTGAAACTAGTCTCGAGATTGAGCAATTCAAAGTTTTTCCTAAATCCCTAACAACATTCAAGACAATAACTAATGGTAAGAATTACAACTGGAATTGCTTGCTAAGTAAGTTCTATGATCAGATCTGTCTCACCAAACTTGAATGGGTGAGGTGAGGAAGACCACACTGTTTTTTAGAACCCTTCTGTGGTCTGTTTCTTATTGCTTAGATCAGTAGAAAATCCAAAGACATTTCGAGCTTCTTTTTGGTTTAATAATATATATTTTTTAAAAGGATCTAGATTTTGGAAAAAATCAAAACACTTTAAGACAAGGCTTGAGTCCTCAACTGAAATCTCCACCTGACAACATTCTATCCACAATGTACATCACGGATGCTTGTCCTCACTGCAGCACTGTCACTCCATCCCACTGCTTCACTTACTCCCATACAAAAGCAACGGGCAACGCACACCCTTGGTCTGAGCACTCAGGACAGAGACGGGAATCTCTGAGAGTCAGCTTGGTCTACACACTTCCAGGATAGCCTGAGATGCTTAGACTCTCTCGCAAAACAAGAACAAAACCAACCCTCTCAGAATAAAACCTACCTAGTATAAGCAAGGACCAATACTGGGGTGGGGAAGTGTGCCTTGTCAATTAAGTCAGTTCAACATGGAAGACAAGGGCTTTAGGACTTACTGTTTCTTCTCCAGCCCCATGACAAAGATGTGCCAAGTGTAAATCAGCCGCACTTCTGTCCTGCCCTTTCCTTGCTCCAAACTCTTAACCTAAAACTCAGTGCTTTTATACTTCCCAAACACCAAAACCCACCACCATTCCAAAAGCCTGTTTTAATGGTTTGATTATTTTATTCACTCAAGATGTAAAGTTTCTTCAGTTCAGAAACTATTCATCACTAATCTGTTGAATTCAGCATAATACATAAATAAGAATGCTTCTATAGAAAGTACACAGTAAAAATAAAGATTGGATCCACCATAACTATAATATAGCCAAACCCCCAGTGGTAATAAGACATCAATGACAAAAACTTAGTACCTTATTCTAAGAGAACAAATACACCATATGACCTGCTTACTGTAAACCAAGCTGTTACCATAATAAAAATAAACAACAACAACAAAAACACTTCAGGTAAAATAGCTCTCACTATTTAAGGCACTTTTAAGAATGACCAAAGAATCTGAAGTACTACTTCTAACACACAGTGAGGGTGTTAGTTTTGTAAAGAATGTGAAGTATTTTTCTCACTTACCTGAACTACTTAAAACTGTTTCTGAAGAACTATTAGGGCCAGAAAGTTCTGTTTTTGCAAGAGGCACACTAAACGTAAATCCAATCTACAATGAGAAAAGGTGTGAATCAGGTGTCAGAATATTGTGAAACAAGTAAGAGAACTTAGTTTGAGATGACATCAATAGTATAGCAAATATCAATTACGAGTAAATAGCTTTTCATATTTTATAATTTCTAGATTTAAAATTTATATACCTATAAACAGGGAAGCTAAGGGAGAAAAAAGTACTTGAGCCCAGTTTGAAGTGAGCCTAGGCAACACAGCCAGAATCTTTCTTAAATGAATTTTTCTGTATTAACATTATGGCATGGGGTTGCGGATTTAGCTCAGTGGTAGAGCGCTTGCCTAGGAAGCGCAAGGCCCTGGGTTCCGTCCCCAGCTCCGTCCCCAGCTCCGGAAAAAAAAAGAACAAAAAAAAAAAAAAACCATGGCATGTCACTTTGACAGCATTTTTCATTCTTTATATATTTTCTTCTTTCAAAATATTACATAAAATACTCACAAAACTCTAATATCCCACCTCCTAAATTATATATATGAATGAGAGCGCTTGGGGAACAAGAAATGGACTTCAGAGATCCAAGAAAATTAATTGTATCCATAATACCTATAACAAAAACAAATCAACAACAAAACAAAAGACCAAGCATACATTCAAAACCTGAAAACAAGCCAGGTGTGGCCTGATCCCAGTACTTGGGAAGCAAAGGCAAGTAGATCTCTTTGAGGTCAAGGCTATCTTAGCCTACATAAAGAGCTCCAAAACAGCCAAGGGCTACACAGTGAGACCTTGTCTCAAAAAATAAATAAATAAATAAATAAAAATAAAAATAAAAAAATATCGGGGTTGGGGGTTTGACTCAGTGGTAGAGCGCTTGCCTAGCAAGCACAAGGCCCTGGGTTCGGTCCCCAACTCCAAAAAAATAAATAAATAAATAAACAAATAAATAAATAAATATCTAAAAGCAATATATAAAAGATGATATATTACAGATCCTGTTCAGGATTAAAAATGATTAAAGAGCTTTAAATGCCATGATGTAGCTGCCAAGGTCTTTCCATCTTATCTACAACAGACAGAAACTAATCAGCATTACAGGGTAGTTATGAGGGAACTTTGAATATGGACATCGATAGGTATGTCATGTTCAATTTCTAGAGTATGAATGAGTGCAAGTGAATGCACTTCTTTAGGAATAACTGAAAAGGTACTAGTGAAATCAGAATATCTTCACTTTAACTGCCCAAACTACACAGAAGAAAATGCATGCACACATTATCTAAGTATGTACTAGAAAATACAAAAAATTTCCTGTAATGCTAGAGAAGCATTTTACTACCAATGAAATCTTGGGTTTGACTTTTTTAAAAATTATTTTAAAAAATACACCATTGCTCTGAAATCAATCCCGAGCTGTCCCTGTGTGGTACTTACAGATGCTGGAGGTAGCACGTCTGCCTGCGTGGACTTCACAATGGGAGAGGAAAAGGTGAACACGGGATTGCCTGTGCTGCCCAGAGAGGTCATCTGTACCTGGTTTTTTAAAGAGTGATGAAAAATGACACACACACAAAAAAGCTACTTAGAAGAATGAACAATAAAATAGACTTTAAGATTATCTCAAAGAAATAATAGCACTTTTTCCATTTAAATTTAAAAACCACTTTGATTTTTTTAAAGCAAAACATTGCCTAGTAACTTTTTTTCCTGAACTAGAAATACTGTTTGGAGAACAACTTTGGTCTAGTATAGACTATATGAGATGTGAATACTCCCACTTATATATTCATACACTTAAAAAAATAAAACATCATTCACACTTCTTGGGATGTGGAAGACAGACTTTTCCAATATGAAAAATGCCCTGAATCAATTCCCAGCACCAACTCCCCAATATTTTTTCCATTTTTTCTCTTAGTTTGAGTTGATTTTTATAGTGAAAACCACTTTTAAAAATTAAAGAGTAAAAACAGACATAACCTCACTTATACAGTGGTTCTATATACCTTGTTTGATAATGGCTGAGAAGGGCTGACTGATGACGAAGAAGCAGCCGAGATCGCAGGGGAACTAAAGTTGAAGGTGGGCAGTGAAGAACTGCTGATTGGTAGAGAGATTTGCGGTAACAATGGTACTTCTACTTCCTAAAACACAGCATGTTTTGTAAGAATGTCATGTCATGTGCTTTTATTATTTTACTATGTTCAAAGAGAAATGACGTAGCTATGATCAAGTTTTAAATATGAAGAAAGCAGACCCCATGCAAAATTAACAAGAGCACTTGAATTAAAAACCTAAACAAGGCTTGAATTCCCAGTTGTGACACCAACTGCCATGTAACCTAATTTCAGCACCAATTTCCAATCTTATAAGAATAAGAGTCGGCGAGCAGGCTGAGCAGGCAAAACTGCACACTGGAGAAGTCTGACGACCTGAGCTCTATCCCCAGAACCCAGAGTGGTATAAGAAAACCTCCTCCTAAAAGTTGTCCACCATAGCAAACACTGACTGTGCGCGCGTGCGCGCGCACACACACACACACACACCAACTAAAAAAAAAAGTATTTTAAAATGGGGGAAATGTCTTCCTCTGTATTACATTTAGGGCTCCACTATGAAACAATGCCACACATGTCTCAAGAGCACAACCCACATACGCACACTCCATACAGGAACACCTAAAACATTTTTTTAAAAAAGCAAATCAAGGGCTGGGGAGATGGCTTAGTGGTTAAGAGCACTGACTGCGGGTTGGGGATTTAGCTCAGTGGTAGAGCGCTTGCCTAGGAAGCGCAAGGCCCTGGGTTCGGTCCCCAGCTCCGAAAAAAAAGAACAACAACAAAAAAAAAAAAAGAGCACTGACTGCTACTCTCCCAGAGGTCCTGAGTTCAAATCCCAGCAACCACATGGTGGCTCACAACCATCTGTAATGGGATCTGATGCCCTCTTCTGGTGTGTCTGAAGACAGCTACAGTGTACTCACACACATAAATATACTTTTTAGGGAAAAAACCAAATGAGTATGCCATACAAAGTACAAAATGTACATATTGTATGACCAAGGGCATTCAAAGCTCAAGTTTTCTTTCAAAAAGGCAGAACATGTCCCTTTACAACACTCCAGTGACAAGCAAAAACAACCCCCAGACAACTAAACCAAAGCCCTTAGCATAATCCTAACAAAGTTACATTGCTGGAGTTTTCATTCTGGTACTCAAGAAGCAAAACTAACCAGGGGAAAAAATTGGAGTGAAAAAACTGCACAAAAATCTATAAAAGCAAACACTGACAGATTTTAAATTCAACTTCAAACAACAAACACTGAGCTGAGGAAGATAATTCAGTGGGAAAAAGCTCTTTTGACCAGTGTGAGGACCTGAGTTCATAAAACCACAGGCAGCAAATATCTGGTAATCCCCCTGCTCCCATAACAAACCGGGAGGCATAGATGAGAATTCCCAGCAGTTACCAGCCAGCTAGCCTGGCATGAACACAGCAAACAACAGAGATCCTGTATCAAACAAAGAGGAAGACAAAGATCAATGCCTGATGCTGTCCAATGGTCTCCACACATGTGACCACAATCACATACTAGAAAAAAAATCCCTATTAATGAAATATAAGTTTTAAACTTTAAAATACAATAAACATAATGAGAAATTGTAACTGGAAACAAGTAAGTCAAAGTATTAAGTCCCCAAGGCTGGAAAGATGGCTGCCTTGTTAAGAGTACTGGCTGCTGTTGCAGGAGGGCTGAGTTCAGTCAGTTCCCAACCTTAGATGGTGGTTCACAACTATCCATGGCTCCAATTTGAAGGACTGCAACGCCCTCTTCAAACCTCCATGGGCATTGCATGTGTGTGGTGCAAAGAAATAACACGCAGTCAAAGCACCCCTACACATAAAAGTTTATAAAGCCCTACATTCCAATTAAAGGAGCAAGTAAGTTGAACATCTTAGAAGGTGGTGAAAGCCTAAAATGATTTAGCTTGGATGAAATCAATTTTAAGAAGACTGAAACGGGATGTTCCAACTCAAAAAGTAGCTAAAATAAATAAATAAAATGAGCAATCTCTAGACAGAAAGTCAATTTAACCAATCTTCAATTAGTCTCTATGTTCTATATCTAAACAATACCTAGAGATCAATTCTTTTTCAAATTTACCTACTTCTGTGTGTGTTTGTGTGTGTGCACATGTAAACACACACATGTGGCGGTTAACCAACAACCCGCAGACTCAGACCTCCTATTCCACCATGGGAACGGATGAAACTAAAGTCACCAGATTGGCAGCAGCACCTCTACCCAGAGCTACCTCACCAGTCCAAGAACTCATCCTAATTAATAGGAAAATAATAAAAGACAAACCTAAATGGTCACAAAACACATACAAAAGATTCCTCCTTCCCATGAAACAAGACGCAAAATAAAGCCCGGGTGACTTTTTTTCTAGCTATCACACTAGAAATGGACCAGAACCAAATGCTAGTAAGGAAAAATTTTAAAAATTAAGATCCATCTATGATCACATGGAGTGTTGTGAAGAGAATAATAGCCAAGACCAACAACACATTTAAAGACATGTCAAATCCTGTAGTCCAAAAACCTCATTCCTGGTAAATATCCTCCAGACCAAACTGCACATGGCAAAGGAGAAGTGTATCAATATTCACCTTAGCACATACTGGGGATCAGCCCAAATGTACCCTGATGAGAGAATGGACTAATTGTAGTAAATCTGCACAAAGGATAAACAGCAGAGAAATGTAAATTCCATTGTTCCATTAAACATGAACCATCGCAGAGAGAGTACACAGTGTTAATCGTATGTACACTTGAGAAACAAGCAAAACCCGAAGGCAGCAACCAGAGAATCCAATAATGTCGATGGGAATTATCTCACATACAAAAATACATAAAATAAAAAGGTGGAGGGGTTTTTTAAAGTTATTTTACCCAATTCATGAAGTTGAGGCCTCTGGGCTGGGTATTAGAGCAATGGTCGAAAGGATGGTTTCAATGGTCGATACTCTTCACTCCAAATCTTCAAGCCCCATTCCTATAGGCCTTACTTCACCCCGACCCTCTCAAAGTTCTATAAAATGTGAGCCTACCTCCTCCTCTGAAGGTTTAGAAGCAACAAAATGTGTTGTTCTCTCTCTTCTCATCTTGCCACCTCCACCACCTACTCCAGAAGATAAACCATTGGCTGCAGGAATACTGAAATTGGGGTATGAAAAGCCACTAGCAAACAAAAAAAAGAAAATTAGAACAATTTCAATATTTTGTTGCAGAAACTGTTAAATATTCAAACACCAGATCAGCTAACAAAACAATTAGGGTATAGCCAAATATACTTTGAAATTTCTTCTGCATTTATTTATGTATTCATACATTCATGGGCATGTAAGCACACATGATCTTAGTATGGGCAGCTTGTGAAGGTTAGTGGGAAAGCTCTTGGCAGTCAGGTCTCTCCTTCCACTACGTGGGACTAAACACAGGTTTCAGGTTTGGTAGAGTACCCTGACCTGCTGAGCATCTCGCTCACCACCTAAGTATACGTTTCAATTTTCTTTATCTTCAAGGCTATTGTAAATATGAACCCTACAAATATAAAGAAATCCATTTGCAGTATATGATGACATTACCTTTCTTGCTCTCTATTTTGTCTTGAGATATTTTTTTCATCTACAGTCTGAAAGAAAAAAATAGTATGAGGATTTTATTTAAAAAATGACAATTATTTGGGGAGTGGGGTAATAATGAGGAGTGCCTCGAACTCCGTATACAGCTCAGACTGAACTTGAGATCTAGTTCCCGCTGCCTCCACCCATCAAGTGCAGAGATCACAGGTGAGCATTTCTGGCTTAGTTTTTTTTTTCAGTGCTGTGATTAACTCAGCCTTATCAAATGCAAGGCAAGTACTTCCACCACTGAAAGCTACATCCATAGATTCAAACTCTCTTAACATCCTTTTACTTATAAATTTTATTATTTGAAATTAAAAATTTGATTTTCTAATGGCCTTGGTATATGTAATTTAGACATTGTGTTTGAATGCTAACCAAAGGTCACAACTGCACTGTGCACTGTAATATGAGCATATATACAAAATGTCACACATCTACTAGTCCAAAGGTCACACTGACTTTTAGGGGACAACTTTCCTTTTTGCTGCACTAAATGATAGACAACTTTACAAGGACAGAATCTGAGATATAAAGTACTCCCAACTCATCAGAACTATCAGAGAACCAGAAATGTACAAGATTCGGAATTACCTTGCAATATAAAAAAATAAGATACCCAAAACTGATGGGGCATAATAAAAGGACACAGAATCCATTCAAAGGCAAATACAGGGGAAGATAAGCATCAAAGAAGCAACTCTAAAATTAAGGATTCAGTTAAACACAGAAAATTCTCTACAGCAAAGGGCCAATCAATAGATGGAAAAAGAACAATAGAACTAAAAGTCTACCACAGTGCAATCAAAAACAGCTTGAGGCAAAAATTCTCAATAATGCTAATGGGATCAAAAATAGACAGGAGAGGGCTGGAGAGATGGCTCAGTGGTTAAGAGCACTGACAGCTCTTCCAGAGGTCCTCAGTTCAATTCCCAGCAACCAGGGTGGTTCACAATCATCTGTAATGGGATCTAATGCCCTCTTCTGGTGTGCCTGAAGACAGTGACAGTGTACTTATTATATACATAAAATAAAAAATAAATCTTTAAAAAAAAAAAAAAACAGGATAAGTTCCACTTGAGCCCTAAGATGAGCTCAACCCTCCTTCAGTGGATAACCAGGAATAACCAGAATCTAGACCCACCCAGGACAATCTCTTAGCGCTGTGCATTCTATACAGTAACTAACTCGTCTTTTCAAAAATATTCTAGATTAATGAAGACAAAGACAGATGACAACTACATGTCACGGTCTTGATGATGTCTGTCAGTATTTAACATCTAAATAAAATTTATAGTTTTGTGCAGCACCAAGATTCTCTTCTTGGGTTTGAACTCTATTATCTACTACAGAGAATCCTAATTTGTAAAATAAACAGAGGGGGGAAAGAGACAAATTTAGTAAAATACTAGTACTTTTCTTACAAGCTGAGATGTAGCTCTGTGGTAAAGCACTTGCCTTGGAAGCCTTGACAAGCAATTAGGCTTGACTAATTATTAATAATAATATTTTTTACTCTTGAAAATAGGAAGGTTCAATAAAGATACCCTAATACGACAAAAAATTAATGACTAATAAACTAATATTAGCTAGTACCTGGGTAATCACTACACTAGTCTGCCAAATGTAATGTTTTTCAAGAAACTGAGCTGTTTTTATGAGACTGGAAAAGAGTGTAGGCACAAACAGTAAAACGATAAACTAAAAAAACTTTCTCTAAAGTAAATGACAAGTAACCCAAAATGTGAGACATTTTGACAACTAGCCTGGTCTCTTTAAAAACATGCCTAGCAATTCCACTCCTAGGCAAAGACCTAAGAAAAATAAAAACTCATACCCACAAAAGTGTACCTAAGTAAGTCTACAGCAGCATTATACATTAGAGCAAACTCTGAAAAGACTCCAAAGAGCCCAAGTAATAAGTTCCATAAAACCATTTTATGAAATAATACCCTGCTTTAAAAACAATAGTATCTGCTACAAGTATATAATCATTACCATTACCCTGACAACAGTTATTAAAAAAGTTTAGGAAATTATGAAAATGTCCTACAACTTAACACAGTTATGGCTCAACGCCTATGGATGTTCTAAAACCACTAATGAATAAGCATCAAATACTTAACTTTATGGTACATAAAACATCTCAAAAAAATAAACCATTATGTGATCTAGGGGGAAAAACCCAAAAGCAGTATCTAAAACTTTGGGTTCTAGTTTAGAGAAGCAGATAAAACTGTATACATATTTTTTAAAGATGAGTTAATATAAAATTACTTCAGTCAAATGAGATGACATCTGAAACTTTTTATATATCAGTCACACAAATAAAATTCATAGATAAGTAAACCTAACAAAACTTATTTAAGCAGTAAATTTACCCATACAAATTTAGGATTTGATCAATGTAAAGGCTATTCTGAAGGGATATCAATTCTAACTCTTCACCAGTTTACAGACATCATACACCATACAATTACCAGATGACACCAGTGGGCCTCTAATTTACATTTTCTTCCTTATTCAATCCAGCCAATATTCAAAGACTAGTTCAAGAAGAAAAAAATAAATGGATAAAAAATACACTCAAACAGATGTGGTGGTTGATCCACCTATATAACCCAGCACTTGAAAGGCGAAGCAATGTAACTGATATGAACGAACGTGAGGTTAATTATCTACTGAGTTCCAGACCAGCTACATAGCAAGACACTGTCTTAAGAAAACAGAATAAACAATCAAACTCACACTGTTCTTTTTATCTATCCTTTGATTAGTCTTCCTTAAGTCACCAGATGGGGTCAGAGATGGTTTAAAATAGACAGTTCTATTTGTTGCTATGGAAACTGGCTTTGGGGTCATTAGTCTCTGAACAGGGGGATACTGAGAGTCCACCTTATAAGAAAAGAGAAATCAAAAAAAAAAAATCTTATTTAACAGTGGTATAGCTCAAATTATTCCAAAATAGTTAATATCAATATCTCTCTCTCTCTCTCTCTCTCTCTCTCTCTCTCTCTCTCTCTCTCTCTCTCTCTCTCTCTCTCACACACACACACACACACACACACAAAATGACCTAATAGTTAATAGTCAGCTTATAATCATCTATGTCTCAAGTTCCTGGGGATCTGAAACTCTCTTCTGGCCTCCAAGGATACCAGGCATGTACATGGTACATATACATACAATATATGCAGAACAATATACACAAATAACATCATTTATTAAAAATTTAAAACTAGCTATCAAAGTTTTCTAATCCCTAACCACATATGCAAATTCTTCAAAGTCATTTTACAAACAAACAAAACCAAAGGCCTTATACTATTGAGTCTAACTGATAAAACATTATACTAAGACTTCCAGACTGAGACATGAACTGGTTTTGGGTCTAAGTACACAAGTGTTTTGCTAACCTGAAATATAGTAAAACTCCTATAGGTGTGAGATTATTAAAAAGTCAAGAACATCCACTGTGCCCATAAACTGTCATGCCATGAATAGTCTATTCACTCAGCCACAACTGCCAATAGTGCTGGTTTCCAGGAAGAAGCTTTCTGTGAAGTTTCTATAGCTCTCTCCTTCCCCAATGAGGAACTCTGTCACAAATGACACATGAATATTGTACTCCAGTTTTTTAATTTCTAGCAACTCATAAACTTTTAAACTATATTCAACCATTTGTAGTATTTTTATTGACAATTTATATTATGTCACAATCTTAAACTTTTATTCTTATGATTTAAATCTGGGTCTGAGGTACATTTTAAATTAACACCATGAAAGTGGCTCATAGTAGATTCCTCTTACCTAACTACAAATATCTAGGTAACCCTAGAAATTCAAACACTCCCCCAAGGGGGGGGGGGGCCACAGACTAGATGATGAAATACATTTCAAAAATGAAGCTCAGGCGAGGCAGTGGTAGGCCATGCCTTTAATCTCAGCACTCAAGAGGCAGGCAGAACTCTGTGAGTTTAGGCCAGCCTAGTCCACAGAGCTGGTTCCCGAAGAGCCAGGGCGACACAGAGAAACCCTACCTTGAAAAACCAAACCTGAAGCTCTATTATGCGCAAGATTTAGCTTGCTAGACAATGAAAACTCTTTAAAATCAGCTATTTCAATGAGTGCACAAGTGTGCTGTACTCAAATGACTAAACACTGGAGACACTTTCACTCCTAGCTTTATTTACCTATATAGTGAGCCATGAAGACTGTCATGAACATAAGGGTGAAAATGCTGAATGTGCTCCCTACGCTGGTCACCCCAAGGCTGTCAGAGAAGCTACAAAGTCTAAAGTAGAAACACTCCCTTCTTCAAACACGTTCCCTAGTGGCTATCAATCTATATAGTTTCTAACTGTAAACCCAACAAAGCTTCTGACATTTTACATAGCTTACCTTTTCCTTTTTTGCCTGAAAAACTGTGCTATCTATCCCACTCCTATCAAGGGGCTGAAAAAAAGAGAAAGTGTTAAAAATATGTAGGATACTGAAAAACAACTATCATATCATGTAAGATTTAAAGTTAACGTACAGAATTCAGAGGAGAAGAAACAGCAGATGGAATTCTTTTTGCATCCTGTTAACATTACAATAACAAAACATTAGCAACAAAAGTAAAACTTTTCACTAAATTCAAATTCTGCTGCATTACATTTCATTATGATTTGAAACTTTTACCGCAAGAGGGCTTGACATCTTTTCTAATGACTGCAATATCCGCCGTGCTGTTGAACTGGTCACACCATAAGACTGTGCATTGAGCTGCTTGGCTTTCATCTGTCTTCGAACTGGAGCCTAGAAAACAAAGTCTGTGTTACTTGCTGCAACATATAGTAAGTCCAAGGACTTATCTGAAAGGACATAGGCTATGCAACTACTGAAACCAATTCTCTTGACAACTGAATTACTTTAATAATCAGAAGTGAAAAACAAGCAAAATGCACTTGTTTTAGGGTCGTATTGCTGTGAAGACACCATGACCATAGCAACACTGGCTGGCTTACAGTTTCAGAGGTTTAATCTTATGTCTCTGGCAGAAAGCACAGCTGCTTGCCGTGGTAGACATCGTGCTAGAGAAGGGGCAGAGCTCTATATCTGGATCAGCAGGCAGGAGTAGGTAAAAGTGACTCACTTCCTCCAATAAAGCCATACCTACTCCAACAAGGCCAAATCTCCTAATAGTGCCATTCCCTATGAGTCTTTGGAGGCCATTTTTTTCTAAAACACCACAGCACTGTTCTAAAAAGGAATTTTATCTATGTGTTCCAAGATGAGAACTGGATAAGCCATAAAAATGTTTTGCAATAGCTTGACCAGATGTTCAATAAAAAACAAAAACAAACACACTGACAAATCAAGACATCTGTAATGTTGAGTATTAAATATTTCATGGGGGCTGGAGAGATGGCTCAGAGATTAAGAGCACTCTTCCTTTTCAATTCCCAGCAACCACAAAGTGGCTTACAACCATTTATAATGAGATCCGGTGCCCTCTTCTGCCTTGCAGGCATACATGCAGGCATGATGTATACGTAAACAACAACAACAATAACAATAATAATTCATTAGAATTCAAAGAACTATCAAAAAGACAAGATTCTAAAGTAATAGAAATTTAACCATTTTATAACTATGACTTAATTTACCATAACTAGTACAACAAAGAGATTTTCAAATAAAAATTTCTTGAAGAAAGAGCTTTAGATCTGATGTGCAAGCTTTCTCCCTGAGGATCAGCTTCCAAGGGAGAGAAGCTATCAATCAAGCTATAATGCCAATGAACCACAACTACCAGCATGGAACAACCCCAACTGTGAACCTTGTAGCCAAGAGTTCTCTAACTGCACTTAAGGCCCACTCAACAAGAAGGAAATCATGCCTCATACTGGAAACCTAGCCAACTACCCAAGGGTGTATGTACTTATATGCACATCTTTCATAAAGGAAAGATGTCTCTTTGTAACAGACACCATTAAATACAACTATAACTGGTCAAAAAGTAGAGTTGGAGAGCCCAGCCCCTACTTATACATCTATAGCAAAACTCCTACACCACAGGCTCCAGGGACTACTGCAAAGAAGTTGTAGAAAGATTGTAGGAGCCAGAGGAACAAGGGAGTTTGCTCTGAGACTATGTCTCCTAGAAATGTCAAGGGATGCTACATCTATTAAATCTGACCAATGTAGCTGACTGAACAAGGATGTCACCAATATATATCTAACATGGAAGGAGGAAGGCTCACAAGGCTTCAATCTAGACAAATTATAAGCAATTAAGGATCACTGATCAGAAGAAATTGTCTTTCCTAAGGAAAAGCACACCAATTGGTCATCCAATATCAAATGGTCAACCCTTAGATTATGTACATACAAGTAACATATGGCATGCACACTCCTAGCAAAGTAAAAAGCAATGGATTTGGAAGAGATTAAGGGGAGCTAGAAGCAAATGGGAGGAAAGGGAAGAGAAGAAATACACAATTGGGGTTAGAAAACAAAACCTTGACTTTAAAAAAAAAAAGATTTATTATATAAGTACACTGTAGCTGTCTTCAGACACAGCAGAAAAGGGCATCAGATCTCATTACAGATGGTTGTGAGCCACCATGTGGTCACTGGGAATTGAACTCAGGACCTCTGGAAGAGCAGTTGGTGCTCTTTTTTTTTTTTTTTTTTTGGTTCTTTTTTTTTTCGGAGCTGGGGACCGAACCCAGGGCCTTGCGCTTCCTAGGTAAGCGCTCTACCGCTGAGCTAAATCCCCAGCCCCGCAGTTGGTGCTCTTAAACACTGAGCCATCTCCACCTCCTTAATACACAGAAATCTTACCAATTTCAATAAAAACACGTTTTTTTCAAAGATACATTACAGCATCCCAACCACATGGACACCACAAACCTGATATAGCTAGCATGATGACTAATATCTCAAAAATATAGCCTAATTTTTCCCCACCTTCATTTTTTGAGACAGGATCGATCTCTCCTCTTCCTCCCTCGCCGTGTGTGTGTGTGTGTGTGTGTGTGTGTGTGTGTGTGTGTGTGTGTGTGTGTGTGTGTAGTGCTGGAACTCTCTGTAGACCAGGCTGGCCTAGAACTCAAGAGAGATCCACCTGCCTCTACCTCCCAAGTGCTTGGCCAGCCTATTTATAAATAGCTAACATTTAAAAGAACCACAATAGGGGTTGGGGATTTAGCTCAGTGGTAGAGCGCTTGCCTACCAAGCGCTTCGGTCCCCAGCTCCGAAAAAAAAGAAGAAAAAAAAAAAAAAAAAAAAAGAACCACAATAACTGCTTTAGTGTTTTTCAATTATGTCAAATACAACAACCAATTTTCCAAAGAGCCGTGATACTGTATATAAGTCTTGGGGTTGGGGATTTAGCTTAGTGGTAGAACACTTGCCTAGCAAGCGCAAGGCCCTGGGTTCGGTCCCCAGCTCCAAAAAATAAAAAATAAAAAATAAATAAATAAATAAATAAAGTCTTAAGAACCCGGTGTGTGTTAATGATTGTGGAAACAAAACCAAGGAAACTTTCAAATACAAATACCCACCAGGTAAGGATACACCAGATAAGCATAATCTGGCACTAAAAATTGTTCAATATCCTCATTAAGAAAAAATGACAGCAGGAAAAGACTATTTTATGAATGGCTTACAGATCTGTATCACCTAAATGTATAACATCCTCTCTAAGCTCAACTTTTAACTAAAAAGTTTATCAAACATAATATAATCCAGCTTCCCCTTTAGAATAAGCCACCTGTATAAACTCCAACATTAGCCTTTCTACTTTAACAGAACAGCTCTCGGTCAGGAGGTATTGGCATGTGCTTTTAATCCTAGCACTCCAGAGGCCATGAGTTCGAGGTCAGCCTAATCTACAGAGCGAGTTCTAGGATAGCTAGAACTGTTATAGTGAAGCCCAGTTTTAAACAAACCAACAAAACTCTTATACACACTCAGAAATAGATTAATAGATATTTTTTAGTCAATAAGGAAACCAAATTACAGCCTAAAACAAAACCAAACCTTCACATATACTCATTTTAATGTTTTCTCTACATTTGCCCTCTCCAAAAGCTTCCATATAGCATCTCCTGTCTTTAAAGTATAAAGTGTTATCATAAAATAAAAGTCACACCAATTTACGAATAAGTAAAATTTATACAGGAATTTATTTCATGTTCTATAGCAGTCAGCACAAAAACCTTGAACAGAGCCTACCCTGTTGGGGCAATCTTTTGTGCACTGTGTGAAGGTGTACCTCTGTCCTTCCTTCCTGCTTAAGGCACTCTATGATTGGCTTAATAAAGAGCTAAACAGCCTATAGATAGGCAGGTAAGGAAAGGCAGGACGTTCAGGCAGAGATAGGAACTCTGGCGGAAGAATTTAGAGGCCAGCAGGAATTTTTGCCAGTGTAGGTATAAAGAACAGGTGCTGGGACTGAATGAGAGTAGCAGGCCATGTGGCACAATGTGGATTAAAATAAACTGGGCTAATTAAGCAAGTTGGGAAACAGCCTAAGCTAAGACCTAAACTTTCATTGATAAATATAAGTTTCTGTGTCATTATTCAGAAGCTGACATGTCAGAAACAGTCCAGCAATACTATCTCAAGATTAACACTTAAGTATTTTGTGCCATTTGTTAATTATAAACAGTCTGAACAATCTTTATCTGTTCAGTAAGCTTAATTCATATTTGAAATAGACCTTCCTACCTTCCAGGTTAAAAAAAACATAGTTCACAATAGCTCCTTCCTCGAAAAATACTACCTCAAACCACCAAATGATACTTCTTTAAGAGTTGTTCAATTTTTAACTCTGCTAATATACACGAGTGAGTTCACATACCAGCCTTCTAGCTTATATCCTTGATAAGCTTAGTTATGGCAGCTCTTAGAAAGGAATGTAAGCACACTATCCTGACTGAAAATACTGTTGTACTTCTTTTCCAATATTTAGGCTTGGTATATTTTTACACCTCCTGAACTGACTAGAAGAAACTGCAGCCTGATTTTAAGGAGGGATAGCAGTGAGGTAATCATATTATTTTCCTAATCTCAGAGGGACAGCATTCAGCCTTTCATCAAAAAGCCAGATCTTGTCTAAGGATTTACACAGATTACACAGATGTTCAGTATTGGGTGAGGTTATCTAGTAGATGAAAATTCTTATCAAAGATGAAGGATTTTTGTCAAATGTTTCATATGTTTTTTTCTATCTCTTCTGAAAAAGACAGATTACATTCATTTCTAAATACTAGGCAAATGTTGCATTCCTAAGACAAACTCCACTTGACCATCATGAGATAGGATTTGAACTAACTTACAAATATATCTCTGGTCAAAAGATGCCTACTTTTTTTTTTTTTTTTTTTTTTTGGTTCTTTTTTTCGGAGCTGGGGACCGAACCCAGGGCCTTGCGCTTCCTAGGTAAGCGCTCTACGACTGAGCTAAATCCCCAGCCCCAAAGATGCCTACTATTAATGAGAAATGTTAGCCTAGAGCTTTCTTGAAATATCTCTGCTCTTTTCATAAATATGTTGTGAAAAGTTCCCTCCTCTTGTACTGTATGAAACTGTGAAATTCATTTCTTACATGTTTGATAGAATTAAACATGTTTCTTGGCTGGGACGTATTTCAAATGAATTAGGTATACCGAACAAATAATTCTATCTATTCTTGACCAATATCAAGCCACAGGAAATACTAATTCAAGGTCCACATATTATATACTATAAAACAATAATGAAAAAAATCTTAAAAGCTCCTAAATAAATGGACAGATACACCATCTTCTTGGATTAGAAAACTTAATTTGTCATATAAATTTTCCTCCATTTTATCTTGTAATCACCATTAAAATCCCAATAGCCACTGCAAAAATCAACATGTTCTCCATTTTTATGAAATTCCAAGAACTACACCAACAGAGTGCTCAAAACAAAGTATCAGAATAAAGAAAGATATTGAAGGTAAGCAGAAAAGAACAATGTGTGAAACTGACTCTGTACAACTGAACACAATGGAGGGGTGTGCAACAACTGGTACAGCAATGCTCAAATGTACAACAGATCGATGTTGATTCACACCTCATACCAGACACAAAACCAACATAAATGACAGCTCTAAATTAAAACATAAAAAACTGGGGTTGGGGATTTAGCTCAGTGGCAGAGCGCTTGCCTACCAAGCGCAAGGCCCTAGGTTCGGTCCCCAGCTCCGAAAAATAGAAAAGAAAAAAAAAACATAAAAAACTATGAAATTTCTACAAAACTACTGTGACACTGAATTATATATAGGATGTCTTACAAAAGATACTAAAAGCATAAAACAGAAGAAAAATAAAATATACCAACTAATCACCTATAAAACACACATCTCATTAAAAATTATATAACTAGACCATAAAAAGTAATCCCTAAAATTCATCAAGAACACAACCCAATTTTTTTAATGAACAAGATTTGTAAAATTTAAAAAATTATAAAAAACTTCTGGGCCAGGAGTGGTGCCACATGCCTTTAATCATATACTCAGAAGGCAGAGACAGGCAGATCTATTTGAGTTCAAGGCCAGCCTGGTCTACAAAGCAAATCCAGGACAGCCAGGGCTGTTACACAGAGAAACCCTGTCTGGAAACAAACAAGTAAATAACTAAAACAAGAAAAATAAAAAACTCTGAAACATAAAAACATAAAGACTTCAACATCATTAGTTATTGAGGACAATCCACTGAAAACCCTAAGTTGAAATTACCACTGTGATCCTATTAGAATGACTAAAACAAAACCTGACAATTCCAAGTGTGGGGCAGCTGTGGTGATAGTGCAGGTAACAAGGTGGTACTTACACCAGAAAATGCCTGTCTTGTTGTCATACACTTAGCTTTGTGATGAACAATCTTAATTAACTCCTGAATCTATGTCCAAGAGAGTTGAAATAAATGCTAAAACTGAAAATAACCCAGTATCCTTTCAATAATAAACTACAGCTTAATATCAGCAACAGAAAGGAATTAAAGTGTGAAGACTAAGTCAGTCACAGCAAATATATCAATCACATCAGCTCAATTCAAAAGGCTACATACTGTATAACTAAATTCACTTAACATTACAGAAAAAGTCCTAAAATACAGACAGGCAAATGGTTCCTAGGGAATGACTATAAACATTGATGCTAAGAATATCTAAGATGTTTTATTACGATGAAAATGTCTTCATAATTTGAATAGCAGTAGTGACAATACTGCTTTATAACAATTCAAATATGATAAAATTAAGGCAACTACTATGTGTAATTTTTACCAAATTTTAAAAAGTGAAATTATCATACTGCCTAAACACACACACACATTTAATAATCAGTATGTTCACTGCAATTAAAATGTTCACATATCCTAAATTTTTAAAAGCCTCAGGGTTCTAAATTCGTAAGATTTATACAATTCAAGATTTGTATAATTCATTCAAGTCTTGGATATTAGTAGTCAGTATCTAGTAATGGGAAAGTTTATCAACAATCCTACTCAAACTAACCTGGTAAGGTGTACTTCGTACTTTATTCTGTCTTACAGCAGCAGCTGCCCCACCATATGTTGTTTTGCCAGGATAAAAAGGAGAGTCTCCAAGTTGACTTGTTTTAAGAATTGAAGAATTCCCAAGTGACTGCATAGAAACACAGTGACAAATTATATGCAAAAATACTTAACATCTGTGATAATACATACCCACTATAGTCAGTACTCACGGTGGAAAGTGTTCCAAAGGCAGACAAGTTGAATGCTGGTTTTTTGGAGCTGATGGCAGTATGCTGTGAGAGTGAATGAGAACGCTCTGCTTCGGGGGACCACAAAGGTGGCAGGGAAGTGTTCTTTGAAACAGCTATATCTAAAACAAAAATTTGTAATTTGTTGTATGTAATAGTGCCAATTTTAAGACCCTAAGGCCCAGATTTTTATCATATATTTATAAATGAAAATCAAAGTTAAAAACTAAAATTGAAAGATGGGCAGTGGAGACACACCCTTAATCCCAGTGCTTGGGAGGAGAGGCGGGAGGGTCTGTGAGTTTGAGGCCAGCCTGGTCTACAGAGTGAGTTCTAGGTCAGTCAGGGCTACACAGAGAAACCCTGTCTTTAAAAACAAAAGCAAATGGGGCTGGGGATTTAGCTCAGTGGTAGAGCGCTTACCTAGGAAGTGCAAGGCCCTGGGTTCGGTCCCCAGCTCCGAAAAAAAGAACCCAAAAAAAAAAAAAAAAAACAAAAGCAAACAAACAAATAATACCAAAGGAGGGCTGGAAAGATGGCTCAGCAATTAAGAAGTACTCGTGTAGAGATGCTGGATTCAGTTCCCAGCATCCACCCACAACTACTTAGAATTCCAATAATAGGAAATCCCATGCCCTCCTCTGATTTCTTTGGGTACATACACATATATGACACACCTATGATGTGCAAAAGCTCTTGCAGGCAAACACATACACATAAAAATAAATCTAAAAACAACAAAAAATAATTAAAAAATTTAAAAAACACCTAAATTAGGGTGGTCTCTAATTCCTTATAGTATTTAGCAGGCAGATGCCTATCAGTTCAAGGACAGCTTAGTCTACAGAGCAAGTTCTAGGCCAGTTATGGTTACGAAGACCTTGGGGGGTGGCAGGGAGGAGTTGAGAGATTTATTCTTGCTGACAAACAAAACTTACTACCTGATAGCAAGAGTACCTTTCTCAGAAGCTCTTGAAGAGAACCCACTGGTAGTTGAGATGTTATCATCATCATGCTGAGAGGTAGAATCTTTAATCTCCTTCACAAGGGAAAATCCAGAACTGCCGATTGGGAATGCAGAGGACGTGGATGGCTGACAGTGCAAAGCAGGGGATTCTAACACGGAGAAATTCAGATGACTCCGATGAAGAGAAGGTCTTGTTAATACATCTGGATAATTTGAAGCAGTACTGGTGGTTGATGGTTCTTAAAAGAAGAGTTAACATTACAAATAAAACCAAGAAAAGGCAATGCATTAACACAGTAAGTCTTTACCACAGTTGCATTTCCAATGCCAGTCTGGACCACAAAGCAAGTAACAAACTTCCTTAATGAGACAAGACTTCTTATCACTCAGGACAATGTTTTGTATGAGAGCTGAAATACAACTATTTTTCCCCCAGCTGACTAAATCTATCCATAATGTTTGTATTTTCTTGAGTGAGGCCACTGTCACAATCTAATACTAATCTTTCTTTCCTCTAGCTAGGATGCAGCAGTCAATGAGGATACAAGAGTGAAGTATTAAGCTTTACTGTTTTCTAAAAGGCTAGTTAGTGCTTATTATGTTCTAAAATAACTTAAGTACACTCTCATTTTCCTCTCAAATAAGATGTCATTTTCATGCCCACTGATTTCAAGAAAGCTCCCCTCTTCTCTGTAATGACAGAGATATTCCTGAACTTGCCCGCATTTTTAAATACTATGCTTTTAAGAATACATCCCCATATTATTTACCTACCAACTTCATGTTATTAATCTTTTCCAGAATCTCTCTAACCAGCTTCCTGTATATCTTCAAGAACTATAGAATCATGTTTAAGGTCCCAACCTTATTGTATTATCTAAGGTTCCAACCAGAATGGAATTAACTAAGACCAAACCAATATAAACAAGTACAGAACTTGGGGGGTGGGTGGGGGGAACAACACATGAACTATGGAAAACAGCACCAGAAAAACGGGGGGGGGGGGTGTCAGTTGATAAAGCACTTATCTAGCATACAAAAGGATTCAATCCTTTTGTGTGGTATAGCACACATCTAACTTCCTACACTCAGGAGGTTCAGAATTCAAGGTCAATCTTGTTCTATAAGATAAACTGGAATATGTGAGATCCAGTACTGAAATTCTAGTTGGAACAATATGCCAGGTACCAAACCAAGGGAGAGGTAGTGAGAAGGTTTTGTTCTATGGAGACTTTCAGCTTTGTAAGATAAAGTTCCAAGATAGTATCCGCAAAAGAAGTCTGTATACTTAAACACAATGAACTACACATTTAAAACTGATCAATTATTTCCTATGTATTGAATACTTTACCACAATTCAAACAATCTTTCTCCAAAACAATAAGGTATACTAAGCATGACAATGATGAAATTGTTTAAAAGTGGGGGAAAAAAAAAACCCTCAGGAAAAAAGGAGAGGTTGTTCTCTCTCTCTCTCTCTCTCTCTCTCTCTCTCTCTCTCTCTCTCTCTCTCATTTTGGGGCTCACTGTGAAGAACGTGTCCCTAGCATGCAAGGAATGCCTTGGGTTTAATCACAAAGACACAAAAACAATCTGGAAGAATATCTAAATTGAATTAAATACAATGTTACAAAAACATGTTAAGAAAAAATTAGTTAAAACTTAGAAAGCTACTTGTATTGACACTTAAGTATCACAAAAACTTGTCTGGCATAAGCAACACCCAGCACAACAAAAAGTAACTAAAAAGCCAGATGTAGAGGCACAACTTTTAGTCCCAGTACTCAGGAGGCAGACAGGCAGATCTCTGAGTTCAAGGCCAGCCTGGTCTACAAAGTAAAGACAAGGGCTACAGAGAAACCCTGTCTCAAAAAACCAAAACCAAAATAATATCTAAAAATTAAACAGGATGGGATATAGCTTAGTGATAGAACACTTGTCTAACATGCATAAGGCTCTGGATTCAGCAATCAAGAAAGCCAAAACCAACTCAACAGTTATATTTCAACTTCTCTACAATCTGTATTCATATGCACGTTATCTTATTGCATTTATGTGTGCACACATGCCACAGTCCACACTGAAGCAAGGATTAGAGAATGGGATGGGTAAAAAGCACTGTTAGAATGAGTTAAAATAGAGTATTTGCACCCAAAGACACATTCAGGGCAGATGAGATGGTTCAGTGGATTAAGGCACTGTGCCTGACAAACCTGAGTTTAATCCCCAGGACACAATGGTGGAAGGAGGAGACTAATTTCTAACAGTTTTCCTCCACCTGTGGACTGGCATGTGTGCACATAAACGCAATAAGATAATGTGCATATGAACACAAATCGTAGAAGTTAAACTACTCATAACTGTTTTGTTTGTGCTCTGGCTTTCCTGGTGGCTGAATCCAGAACCGTGTCCGGTAGGTAAAGGCAACAGGACCATTAGAGCGTGAGCAGATCTACATCTAGCCTAAGTCATTTTTGCTGTTTAAAATGGCTCTTTCCCTTCCACACCAAAGTTACAGGATGGATAACCCTATGACTTACAAATTCACATCGGTCATCAATGATGTTTCTAAAAGAACTATAAATCATGACAGTAAAAAAAAAAAAAAAAAAAAAAAAAAAAAAAAAAAATCAGACAGCTGCCCAGAAGTATAATTCACTGCTGACTCCTTTACTATATATGCCACTATATCTATATTTTACTATACTTTACTATATATGCTCTTAGTGGCCTGAATTCTCACAGACATGTACATTATTGAGGTTTTTGTTTTTAGTTTATTTTACTAACCCAGTGGGTTAAATCTTACCAACACTAAGAGCCAAGATTAGGTAGATGGCTCAAATGGTAACTGTGCTCACAGTGCAAACATGAAAATCTGAATCCGGATCCCTAGTACCCATATAAAAAGCTGAGTGAGGTGTAACCCCACTGGGGAGACAAGAGACAAAGGGGATCTATTCCTAGGGTTTGCTAACCAACCGACCAATCTAATCTCTTTTTTAAAAAATGGTAAAGAGCAATTTAAAGACACACACTGACCTCTCATCTGCTCATGCATTTACCCAACCAAACAAGTACACACTCATACAACACATACACAAGTCAACTCAAGGAGGTACGTGGATAGAATGCTGTAAGAACAAACTTGAAATGGCCATGATTCTGTTGTTGCTGGGCTACTTGAATGTTCAATACTCTCGAGCTCTGTTTTTACTATTAATAAATTTGCAAAACTTCAAATTTAATACACATTCAGGACTGCCACATGTAAGCTACTTTTAGCTTCCTACATTTCGACACTAACTGAACAGCAATATTTTTAAGATTATTTTGAAAATACCTTACATTTAAATATTTCACATTAATAAATGCAAACAGATTTTTGGCTCTATCTAGTAAGGTCTATATTCACCTTTGTAAAAAAGTTATCAGTGGTACTTGACTCCACACACACTGACTGCAGAATCAAATAATAAACGCCTGAGTAAGAGCAGGAAGGATTGTAAGAACTATCTTGGACTGACAGGATTAAGATAGGAGCAAGATCAAATCTAAGAAGTGAAGGAGAGGAAACAATGAGGTTGAGGTTTGAAATAGGAATCAGAAAGCTGTCTACTTGCTTCTAAATGGCTAGAGATACGGCTCAATGTTAGAGTGCTTGCCTAGCATCTGCAAAGGCCTAGGTTCTATCCTTATCATAGTGGCCTGAAACCTTATCTCAGTGGACACATAGACATCCTTGAGGTTTTCCTTATTGGACTACTATGTATGAAATCTTACCAACATTTTTTTTTTTTTTTGGTTCTTTTTTTCGGAGCTGGGGACCGAACCCAGGGCCTTGCGCTTCCTAAGCAAGCGCTCTACCACTGAGCTAAATCCCCAACCCCGAAATCTTACCAACATTTAGAGGAAATATTAACTACACTGTAACATCATCTAGTTTTTACCTAATAATTTGCATTTAAAATTTGCAAATATATACAATTCACATGTCATAAACACTCTACCAAGAAATTTAGTAATTTAATAAAATATAAGTTCCAATTAATTCCACTGTGTTCATGAACACATACACACATTAATTTGACATATATAAAATCAGAAACACAGGTTACTTTTAATCCTTACAAGTAAGATCATCAACCTGGTAATGGCGCTTCTACTACTAGTGCTCACCAGAAATTTCTTATCAAAAAACAGAAAGCCTGTTTAGACAGCCAGGAAACAATGGAGGCAATCTCCTTAGAGATCTACCAAATTAAATAAAGCCTCAATGGTGTTGCTGGTAACATGAAAAGTAGACGTATCTAAATTCAAGTTATCCTAATAAAAGACAGCAAAATTTCAGACTATGTGAAACTGAGTACTTCTACAGTGCTCTGGTATGTCAACCTGACCCAAGATGGAGTCATCTGAGAAAAGGGAACCTTAACTAGGAAAATGCCCCCACCACAGTAGCCTAGCCTATGGGCAATCCTATGATGTGTGGTTTTAGGGGTGGTGGAGGTGGAGGGGAGGGTTAAGACAGAATTCTCTTTAAACTCAAAAAATTCACCTGGCTCTGCTTAAGTAACCATTCTTTCAAGCCCACTTTACTATTTATCCTTACAGGCCAGCTAGATAGGAATATACATTACTAACTACATCAACACTAACAAGTCACACATGTATGTCAGTTATTTATTCAAAAAACATTTTAACTCCATCTGTGAAAAACCACAGCAGATAAAGGGGACTGCAAGCCTAATGTCCTGAGTTCAATGCCTGGGAACTCATGTAAAAGGAGAAAAAGAAGACTGACTCTACCACACAGTTGTCCTTTGATATCCACACATAACACTGTGGCATGCTAGCCCATGTGCATATACACACAAAATACTATTTTAAAAGACTACTGAGTAACATGCTCAGTGTGAACCTGATTCCCTATGTTCCATACAGGATCTGCATACCACTCAGTTAGGGTATGCATACTCAGGTAATATAAAGATATTTAAACTAGAAAAAAGATCTATGCTTTGTAACCCACACTATTTACCTTCTGTGTTACTGCCTGTGGGCTCAGGGGTGGTTCTCCCGTCATCAGTGTTTGTGTTCTCATCCACATAAATCTCACGCTCATCTTCTCTATTTTCCGGCCAACGTGGAACTTCATCTGCATTTACTGAACAGCTACAGGCATTTTCACTCTTGTTGAAGTATCTCTGTAGCCACCCTGGTACAATATTCTTAACAGATTCTGTAACCCTGCTAAGAATGCCCTGTTGGAGAAAACATACATAAGACCATTTTAGAAAATTTATCTTTGTAAGTACTTAAAGTCACACCAAGAAAACACAAGTGTTTCTACAAAATTTACTAAGATTCAGTTTGACATTACACTGTTTTTAATGAATCATCAACTAACCAAGATCTAGATTTGGCAATAGACAGTACATTAAAGACACACTATAAACCATTTCAATAATTATTTTGTGTCACATTCTTTTTTTTTCTTCTTCAAGCACTCTACCACTGAGCTAAATCCCCAACCCCGTGTCACATTCTTTAAGGAAGACCAAAGAACTACAAATATGGTAGTGCAGCTGGTGGACTGCCTGCTTCTCAAGCTTGAAGCCTTGGGTTTAGATTCTTCAGCATTATAAAAGTTAAAAAAAATAATTAAGCCAAGAAAACTAAGAGAAATCCCCTATAAAATAGGAAAGATAACTAATCCAACATAAATCAAACTCAAAAAATAATCTAAGACTTCATTTAGTGATAAAATCTTATAAAGTCTTTCCCTTAAAAATTAGCTTTATCATGGCAAAACTAAAGGAAAAAACAATTTGGTGTAATGCTGCAGCTGACATTCACTGCCACTGTAGCGAGAATCTGGGCACTCTTCTAAGTAATTGTCACATATTGGTCAACTGAATACTCAGAATCATCTTACGTAGTAAGAATAAGGCACTTTATGAATGAAGAGACAGGAACATAGTCCAATCTCACAGTTCCATTCAAAAAAACAAACAAACAAAAATAGGCATGGATGAAGACAAGACAATGCAATGCCACTAAGTAGCATCCTAAAATTCAAGCATGTCTATGTGTATTCAGAACAGATTACTAACATGAGCCATGGCATCCTGGAACCTATGGCAGAACTTGAATACCAGAGTCTCCTGATTTACTCTAAGAACATCCCGCCTACTATTGCCCATTGGAACAATGATAAATATCAAATGAAATAACATGAAAGTCCTTCTTAAAGTATCACAGAAACGTGCTAATTCTACTGATAAGGGAAAGAGCTAGCACAAACAAGCTGGGATATGGTACTCAATTTCAGGCATAAATTTCACTCATGAAACAGCATTAATTAGGCTTCAGAGAATCACAGAAAGGAAAAGGAGGCTTAGATTAAAAAAGAAATTAAAGTCAAGGAGTAATAGGTAACTCTACTTTGGAAGCAAGTCCAAAACAATTAAGGCTTTAAAATTTCTCTCAAGAGAAAAAATGGGAGATCTTTCTGAAACAGACTCTTGACTACTAAAGGGAATTGCTTTATTGGGAAAGGTATAAATAACAATCAATAAGTTTAACAAAATTCTTCTATCTTCTCCAAACAAAAATATAAATCTATATGGTAAACTATCAAACATATTAAAGCCAATGGTTCTAGAATATTCATTCTAAAGAACACAAATTCATTTTTCCCTTTTTGTATATCTCAATACACAGTATTAATTACTTTAGATAGAAATGACTATGGACATGAGCCTAATGTTTATAAAGCAGACAGAGTAACAGCTATCACCCTCCTCCTACTGCAAAAGACTTAAAAGTACTTACAAAATAAACTATACTGTTCTTAGAAATGGCATTTTTGCCTGTCACATAATACCTGGAAGCACCACTTAATACCTGGAAGATCAGAAAACAAAACTGAAAGCCAGTCAGGCAGTAATAGTGCACACCGTTAATCCCAGCAGTTCTGAGGCAGAGGCAGGTGGATCTCTGTGAGTTTAAGGCCAGCCTAGTCAGCTCTAGGACAGTCAGGTCTCCACATAGGAAACTCTGCCACAAAAAACAATACACACAGAGAGAGAGGAAGAAAGAGAGAGAGAGTCAGAGAGAGACAGAGACTGAGAGACATTTGCCAGCTTATCTAGCCTCAGCACAACAGGACTCACAATGAATGACACCTCAAAGAATAAGAGAAGGATGAGACACCAACTGACCTGAGGCCATTAAAATATACATCCTTAAATTTCAGCAACCAAACATAACTCTTAGGTTGAATGACTGCAAATCATAAAGAAAAAATGGGGCTAGAGAGAAGGGTCAGCAGTTAAGAGCACTGACTGTTCTTCCAGAGATCCTGAGTTCAAATCCCAGCAATCACATTGTGGCTCACAACCACCTATAATGAGATCTGATGCCCTCTTCTGCTGTGTTTGAAGACAGCCACGGTGTACTTTAAATAAATAAATAAATAAATAAATCTTTAAAAAAAAGAAGAAACATGAACTCTGGTCTAACATGTTCTAACTACAGCCATTAGCTACAGGATGAGCAAAAACCTCAAGTCCTCCATAATGCTAAAGCATGAACGTTAGCTGCTTTAAGCCCTCCTCCTCCTCCCAAGAGATTGATACATGATCAAGTTAGATAGCCACTCTATTTGAAGGTATTAGGAAATCAGATGCGTATGACAGGAATTAAGATACATTTCAGAGCCGGGCAGTGGTTGTGGCAGTGTCGGCTGAGGCAGAGCACACCTTTAGTCCCACCAGTTGAGTGGCAGAGGCAAGCAGATCTCTGTAAGCTCTAGGCCAGTCTGGTTGGTC
Source organism: Rattus norvegicus (assembly GCF_021556685.1). NCBI lineage: Eukaryota > Metazoa > Chordata > Mammalia > Rodentia > Muridae > Rattus > Rattus norvegicus. The sequence goes on along the minus strand of NC_141550.1, from coordinate 17,923,317 downwards.
TACTAATCAAGTTTCAGGGCAGCCAGAGTACATAGAGAAACTCTGTCTTGAAAAAAACAGAAAACAAAGGAAAAGAGAGAGAGAGAGAGAGAGAGAGAGAGAGAGAGAGAGAGAGAGAAACACACTAACCAAAATACATTTCAGGAAAACCCCTCCTATAGTATGTAAATAAAATCAGACATATTCCAAAAATGTACACATCAACTGTCAGCCACTAATGAAAAGCTGAGAATAAAGACCAGGAGCTAGATTCCAGTCTGGCCTCCCTGAGACCTGAGAGAAATGGGAGAGGGGTGAAAGGAACCAGAAAAGAGAAAAAATTATTTTTTTTTTTTGGTTCTTTTTTTCGGAGCTGGGGACCGAACCCAGGGCCTTGAGCTTCCTAGGCAAGCGCTCTACCACTGAGCTAAATCCCCAACCCCAGAAAAAAGTATTCTTATGGAGGAAGACGGCTCCATGCCAGAGAGTTCTTCAGGTCTTCATAGAAATGGATCAAAGTTGATGGAGGAATGCTTTACTAGCTGGGCACAGTGGTGCTCACCAGTAAGCTTAGCATAAGGATGGAAGGGAAAGGGCCAGTTGAAGGACAGGAAAGGCTACAGCATAAGGACACTTTAGAATTCTACAAAAGAAAAATGTTAAATTACAAAAAAGAGAAAACACAAAGTAACTCCTACTTAACCAAATCAACTTCTACACTAAACAAGAATGAAAGTTTTTCTTCAGAACTGAAACTTCCAGCCTAGGGCAATCACTCCCTTCTGCGTAGAGCCCTTGCTTCCCTGAGGTGGCCTCCAAGGGCACACGACACACATGTTGCATAGACATACATGGAGAATGAAGATCAGGAATTAGAAGCCAGCCTCAGCTACATAAGACCCTCAAGAAGAGAGCTAGGAAAAGAGGAAACTTCTCCATGTTTTCACTAAGGAGTTTTCCTAGAAAGGAGGACAATGTGGGAATGCTTTAAAATAAAAACTCTTAAAATTGCAAAGAACCACCATCCAAATACATGAAACATAAGTTTCAACAAAAACACAAGTATTTTCTGAATTTAAGGCTTCTGGCTTTATCAATTTTAACAATTTCTACCATATATCTCTTCCCCTCAGACATGAAAAATCATCTTAAAGCAGAATAAACAGAACCTCCCTCTACACTGATGACAAAGCCAACTAAATAAAAGGCAAATGCCCCCATGCAAAACTCAGTGCATCAAAAATATAACTGTGATTTTATCTGTAGCACAAGCAAAGTCTACACTAAGTAATTAAAAATAATGAAGTTAAATTGAAGATGAAAGGAGAAAATTCTCAAACTTAAACTATAATCCACTAGATTTTTGCCTTGACGGTTAGTTCCTTCACTTGGTAAAAGATATTACAAATAATTAATCCAATCCCATATACAAATCACAGCAGTGAGGAACACAGTATTTCATATTCTACTCAACCTTAGATCACAAGAGACTCTGCGGGTGGAGGGAGAACCATTTATCCTATATTTACTTTCTTTTCACCAAAAGGCAACTTCCCAATTTAGCTGACTCCTCACTCAGCCCTGCTTCTTCACACACAAGTCTCTTCTCCAGGTCTTTATCTTGTTTCTCTACTCCATTCTACTTAGGTTCGCTCAACTCGTTTCACATTATCCTTATTAAATAGCATTCGATTCTACAATCTTTCATTTTAACTTCACTGGCTCACTGACCATGATAAAAACTAAGTCTAGCACCAGATTTTGTCTACCAGGCCTTACTCTTCCAAAATATTCCACCGTTTTGATTTCCACTGGTCAGACCCCTTTATTACATTAATACCTCATTCTTGCAGGCCCCTTCGTCCTCCTACTCACTTAGTGCCTGTGCAGTCACTAGATTCTTTTTTCACCCAAAGGTTTTTTTTAGTCTCTTTTTTTTAAAGCTGCCTCACTGAAACATAAATACTGGGTTATTTCATATGGGAAGAAATTAAGTATTCTAAAGACATTTATACTAAGTCTAATTTTGATAATCTGAAATTAAGCTGCAAAGCTTAGACACTGTCATATTTTATAAACTGTTAAACTTACCCAGTCACTTAAAAATATCTTTCTGGCTAAAGAATTAAATACTTCCAAGTAGCCTCTTTTAACCTCCTTCAAAACTTAAAACACTGCCTGGGCATTGTAACATTCATATGCTTGCTAATTCTAGCACTCCCAGCACTCAGGAGCTGAGGTACAAAGATCTAAAGATCAAGACCAGCTTGGACTACATAGTAAGTTCAAGCCAGATTAGGCTATAGGAAGACCCTGCCTCAAAAATAAAAATAGGGCCTGGATGGCTCAGTGAGTGCTCTCAGAAGGCTCAGGTTCAGTTCCAGCAGTTTGTCAGGTACTCAAAACTGCCTGTAACTCCAGCTCCAGAGGCTCTAACACTCTTCTGATCTTCACAGGCACCAACACAAATGCATGCACACGTGCACAAGCACAGACTCACATATATGAAAACAGTAAAAGCAAGATTTTTGAAAAAGGAATTTAAAAAAAACTTTAAAATGTAACAAGTACAACCCATTAAAAGTCCATAGTAGTTAACCCCCGCTAAGAACTATCTCATCTCACATTTTAATACTGAGACTAAGAATTTCTCAAGCCACACTATAAAAAGATGAAGCACAATCAAATAAATAGAAATACTTATAGGTGAGAAAGGTGTTCTCGTACCCCTTTCTGATAATAAACTGTCTGACATCAAGACTACAAATATGCCTTCTTGCTTTTTGAGCACAGGCAGAATTCCAGTACAAGGCCACCTTGAGCTATTTATTTAGCAAGTTCCAGAATAGCTGGGGACATATTAAAGGAAGCTCTAGATCAGAAATATAAAAGTTGGGGGCTTGGAGAGATGGCTCAGCGGTTAAGAGCACTGACTGCTCTTCCAGAGGTCCTGAATTCAATTCTCAGCAAGCACATGGTGGCTCACAACCATCTGTAATGGGATCTGATGCTCTCTTCTGGTATCTGAAGATAGCAACACTGTACTCATTACATAAAATAAATAACTCTTTAAAAAAAAAGAAAAAAAATGTAAAAGTTGAAAATACAGAATTATTGCAATGTTCCCAATATCCCGCACCTAATAAGATGGCTATCTTTAGAAGCATCTGACCAAAGACTTCATTTTACTTCAAGCTAAGACACTTATATCATTAGGATTTTCCAGGAAACAGAGACATAAATGGAGCTTTTTTTTTGGCTGTCATATTAAAAACCTGGTAAGAAAAAGTGTTAAGTGGTAAGATAACATGCTGGGATCTCTCACCTTAAGCAAGCCAGCAACCAAGCCAGCCAGCCAGTGGGAGGGGGCAGGAGGGGGAGGGGGCATCCACTTTCTATTCATCAATTCAGAACTTTTCTACCTACATACTTAAGTGACTGGTACTTCTCAAGAAAAAAACAAGGTCTTTTTAAAAATTGTGATAAAGGTAGACTTATGTCAAATTGTATAATAAAGTTTTGGTACTAGGTTTTCTAGTTTGGGTCTAAGTTAATCAATCTACCTTCTTAGAAAACAGGATGGCTGATAACCTATCCCTTCCCTGCTTAAGTCAGTGACCACATTCAACTGTTTAACAAGGTAGGGAAGGGAAGGAATCTCCCATCCATCAATAGTTTAGATCACTTTAGTTTGATTTTTCACTTGGTAAATAAACAAAGACCTTAAGTTTAGAATGAGTTTGGAAAAGACTTGAGTAACCAGAGGAAGAAAACAAAAACAAAATGCTAATTCTAAAAGACAGCAAATGCACAGACCATTAAGAAATGTTAAAGTCAAGGCTCTATTTAATCACAACTTCAAATGAGTTCTAACTATACCATCTGACAGTTTTATACCATTTAATCTTCCATTTACAGATGACAAAATTAAGTAGAATTTTTCATCATCAACTCCTCAGGCAGAACAGGGATTCAAACTTACTGTGATTTCATCAGAATGTTTTTAAAACATTTCTATATCTACCAAAAGCATTAAGTATCTAAGATACAAAAAGTAAAATTATTTAGTATCTGGAATGAGTAAAATATTGAGAAATATTACTACTCTTTTCAAAGCTGAGAATACTCTTTAGCCATCAAGTGTTAGCCAGGACACACTTATTTGGATCAAAAAAAAAAAATCAAGTACCAAAATAAACAAAAAGTATCCTATCACAAACCGGGTTCTACGATTCCAGTGACTGTGGGCCAATCTAGTCTTTGACCTGACCTTAAAGCTAAAAATGGTTTTAATATTTGCCAATAATCCTTTTAAAAAAAAAACTGCAGCTCGGGGTTGGGGATTTAGCTCAGCAGTAGAGCGCTTGCCTAGCAAGCGCAAGGCCCTGGGTTCGGTCCCCAGCTCCGAAAAAAAAAGAAAAGAAAAGAAAAGAAAAAAAAAAAAAACTGCAGCTACAGAGCCTCAAAAGAGCTTTGTTTCTTCATAAAAGATTCATCAACCCTTGATGTAAAATATTGATGGAAGAGAACTCCTTCCCTCCCCAGCTTTTAAACAGTTGAGCGCAGTCACTGATTTAAACCAGGATGGTCAGGCTATCAGCCACCCCTGTTTCTGTAAGGATGAAAAGTAGATCCCTTTGCTCCAAGCCAGGGGAGCACCAAAGGAGGGGAGGGACAAAAGCAAATGGGTCTGTCTCACCAGGATGTGGCAACAGATTCTTCCAGAAGTAAGTTTTGCTCAGGAGCTCAAGTGTATGTGGTATCTATTAGGAAAAAAGCAGCCGGGCTGGGGATTTAGCTCAGTGGTAGAGCGCTTACCTAGGAAGCGCAAGGCCCTGGGTTCGGTCCCCAGCTCCGAAAAAAAGAACCAAAAAAAAAAAAAAAAAAAAAAAAAAGCAGCCTTGCTACACACAATGGACATAGGAAAGGAGACTAAACAGGAGAAAAGAACTCCCAACTAGAAAATTATGCGTTTTTTAAAAGTATCTGGGTTAAGTAAGCAAGAGATCTAAGCAGGAAGGTCTCAGGTTTAAGGTCAGCCTGAGCCACACAGAAGGACCCTGTCTTAAAAAAAAAAAAAAGCTAAAAAGTACCTGGCTAACGGGGTAGGTGAAAATAACCATCCAGCATCCTCTCTTACTTCTACACTTCTTGAAGACAGCCTACAGTTCAGGCTGGCCTCGGCCTCTTAGCAGCTGTGATCTCAGGTATGCACCTCTATATCCAGCTATCTCTACACTCAACTGTTACTTTTATTTGGTTGATCAAGACAGTATCTTTCTAGTTCGACAACTTCAAACAAGGTAGCTTTTTTTAAAAGAAAACTTAAAAGTAGAAAAATGCTAAAGTTTAGACATTTCCCAGAAGACCTAAACCAGAAGTCAAAACAGGAAATCAGAAGTCAGCTGAACATGAGACAGGAGCCACAGGTACTACTGTGTGACTGCAGTAGCTCTTTGGCCAGACATTTGCTGCCCTGCATCCACCAATAGCACCACTGCTTACTTCTTCTAACCTTCTACTACACAACCAAAGGTTTTATTCTGCTCAGAGATCTGGACACTTATCAAACATCAGTATGAAACATGCCATGTCATGAAGCTCCTCACTATACCCAAGATGACTCAGCAGCTGCTGAAAAAACCAGCTGACGAGCTCTGCTAGTAGAGGACAATGACATCCACTAAGTTCCAGGTAAGACTAGTTACTTTAAGACAGAAACAAACACTGAGCTGTATTCTTTAATATAATCCCGAATACTTTTCTTCGGTTGATTCTGCCAATATTAAATCAGCAAATCAAGAAAGTTATCTTTAATTCCAGGTCAAAGATGTATTTACTTTTTAAATGACTGAGGCAAGAAGCTAACATTACATAAGTTACAGCTTAACTACTGAGCCCTAAAACTATACAACCTGAAATCTGGATCAGCTCTAAAACACATTGGGCTTTAGTTGGCTCAACTTCTCTCTCAAATTAGTTTTTTTATCTAAATACATTTTAAAATAAGTTGTGATCATAACTTTTGTTTCCTTCTAAACTCTATCATAATATCACAATATTGACTTCTTTCTAAACTCTAGCCAAGCCATCCATTTCTCTGCTCAAATTGTTTTCATTTTCCTTTAACAAGCATTCAGGTGATTCGTTACTCTTAGGAGAAAAGTATGTTTGTCTTAATGTCCACTGTACAGTGTCAGGTAAAGTAAAATGGCCAGGCTTGGGAAATCTTCGTCTTAAAAATCTGCTTGGGAATAATACCCCTGGCGCCTCAGCATTCTGCACACATCTAGGGAAAATGGTAATATGCCAAGGCTTCCAACCAAGGACAAATAACTTCTCAGTATATAAACCACAGCTTTTACTATTCAAAATTTTACCTATCTTTACTTTTTAAAATCCCGAAAGTGATATAATTTAACATTACCAAACAAAAACGCTAAGTATTCAATTTTAGCACTAGCCAGGATAAAACAAGAAAAATCTACATTTACGAATACGCAACAAGTTATTTACTAGCCCTTCTTCAATAAGCTTAAAATACACACTTCCTACTTTAGTACACGAGGCCCTGTAAAAGTGGCTTTGTTAAAGTGGATTTTTAACATTTTAATTCTCACAATTTCTAAAAACTCAAATTTTTTTCTGAACCGAATATCTCATTTACAACAGAAATCGACATTTTTATAAACACCCTAAGAAGGCATACGGTGGCTTAACCTATAAGATTACCAACACTCCTAGAGAGTCCAAAATACCTTACACTTCTAGAAAATGCCCAGTATTAAAAAATATTTGGTGTATAAGATAAGAGTTGATCTCTGGTGAACTGTAGAGAATGGCTGATTCTGGTCTTCAGAATACAGAGCGGGGTGGAGAGGAGAGGGAAGAATCGCGCATCAGAGACCAGACGTAAGAGCGGCGAGGGACTTTCAAAACGCCTCAGTGCCACATAACTATAACTCAGTTAAAAGAGGAAAGGACGAGAAGCTAAACCAGTGTGTTCAGATCTGGAAAGGCCAAGCAGGCAGACGAGGGGACTGAACTATCACTATCATTTAAGATTAAATATGGCTAAAACGGAATTAATCCACTATCCGGGTAACAGCGCCCCCTCCCCAAGTCTCTCCCGGCCCCGGTGGCAGATTAACCTCCCCACGCACCCTAAACCCGGGAACATCAGAAAGAAAAAGCCTGCCAGCGGATAGGCCTGTTGCCACATCTTTCCCTTGTTCCCTCGCGAGGTCGTGAGTAATACCATCAAAACCCCAAAACCCGCCAAAAAAGAAGCCGGAGTATCAGAAGCCTGGAATTTCTTTTCCCGCCCTGCGCCCGCCGGGGAAAGCCCCTGGGCGGGAGGGCTGGGAGAGGCCGCTCGCACCCCACGTGTGCGACGCCAGGCCTGGCCAGGCTCTACCCACTTCCCGTCGCCACCCCGGCCCTGTCTCAGGCCCTCTGGTCCCCTCCACGTGGGGCGCCGGGGCCTCGCACCGCCCCCCAGAGCGGCTACCCGGAGCCGCCCAGTCCTGGCGGCGTGCTGGTCCCGTACCTGGTGTTGGGGTCGCCCCTGCTGGTAAGGCTTCACCGGCCCCTGGTGGCAACGACGCGTCCGGATCTTGCCGCCGCCGCCGCCCCCTCCTATGCCTCCGGCTCCTGAGGCCATGGCGGAGCCTGGGCGACCTCCCACTACCGCTCCCGGGCGGGAGAGGCAGAGGCGGCGGCCTGAGGGCCTCCCCCGCCCGGCCCTAGGCGACACACAGACACAGCGAGAACCGCGAGGGAGCGAGCGGGAAATGAGAGTTCGCGCGGCGAGGAAGGCAGTGGCGGCGGCTGAAGGCCGTGAGCTGGCTGAGGACCGCCGGCCGCGTGCGGACCCCCGCGTTTGTGTTTGTCACCGTCTCTATGGAGATCTCCCGCCGAGGCCGGCGCGAGCAGCTCCGGGCACCGCTGAGGCCTAGCTCGACCGCCCGCTGCTGGAGGCTCCTCTTCAGCGGCCCTGGCCGTCGCTGCCGCAGTCCAGGCCGCCGGCGCCGCCCGCCAACCCCTCCCCTGTGCGCGCTGCGCCCGCCCCGCCGCCGCCGCCGCCGCCGCCGTCGTCGTCGTCCCTGCAGTCGTCGTCGCCGCCGCTCTTGCGCCTATTACCGCTGTTGAGGCGGCCGCCGCGGTCGCGAGCCAGAACACCGTCACTCCTCAGCGACCGACGCGTCTGCGTCATCACGCTGCGACGATGTGGGGGGATGGGCAAAGGAAGGAAGGGTTGGCCGAGCCCGCGCTCTCTGTCGCTGGTGCCTCTGGGAAATATAGTTTTTCTGGCAAGAGCGCGGATTCTCGGAAAGGAAGGCTGCGGCGGAAGGACACCCGCGGAGCTCCGCAGAGGCACAAAGCCCCGGTCATTTGGCGGCAGTTGGCGGTTTAGATTCAGAATGGCACTCGACGTGAAAACTGTAATCTCCCATTCATCAATTATAAGCGGAATGGAAGTAAACAGTAAAAATCAAAGAACGATAATTTGTCACAATATGAGAGAAAAAAAAACGCTTTTAAAATTAACAGTGGCCGTGATCCCTAGGCCTAAAACAAGTAGAAAAGGCATTTGGCTTCTGATTGGCATTTGGCACTAGTTAGAGGTTAGCCTCAGCTTCATAGTGAGATACTGTCTCAACAAAAGCAAAAAATACAACTTCGTTACTGTTTCATTAATCATATAAGAGCTTTGTTATCAACGCGCACGGTGTTTGCAGTCTGAGTTCCTTCACTACTTACAGACTTGACCTTGGATGACTACCAGCTAGGAGCTTTAAAATCCACCTTATAAAGTTGTGGGGAGCTAGTGCGGTCAGTCATCTGTGTAGAGCACTAATAGATTTCCTGGTATACAAGAAACGTAGTAAATGATTGCAATTATAACCTATGCAATCAACACACATTAAGGATGACTCATACATTCCTAGTAAACATATTTGCTTCAGTTAGTATTATAGTTTGGAAGGTAATTAAACACTGTACCCTCAAAGGCTGAATAAACGGTGTCAAAGATGCAGGCATTAGACAAAAGGTCTGTGTGGTCATGTGATCCAGCCTAGTCATTTCAATGGACTATATGGAAACCAAGAAACTTTAAGAGGTACCATTAAGGGTATCGGTTTGGCTGGTGACACACGCCTTTGATCCCAGCATTCAGGAGTCAAATGCAGGTTGATCTCTGTGACTTCAAGGCCAGCCCGGTCTACAAAACAAGTTCCAGGACAGCCAGGGCTACACAGAGAACTGTCTTTGGGGGGGGGGGGGGGATGAGGAAGAGGGTGGATATGGAGTTGGGCATTCAAAGCCAGGAAGGACTATAAGCCAGTTTTTCCATGAAATAAATAAATGATTAAAAAGAATCGCTTATGAAAAAAATCGTCGACTTAATGTTCTATTAGAGAACAGTGTTCTAAAGTGTATAACTATAAAATCAAATAGATTGTTTAAATCTGTCACTTACTAGCTGTGTGGCCTTGGGGAGATTACTGATCTTCTTTCAAAGCTTCTCTTTCCTCATCTGCAAACAGAATGAATATTTACCTCAACGGAAACATGGTTCTGCTTACAATAGCTGTACAGACCGAAAGCGCTCAGTACCAACCAGAAATCAGCTACCGAAAGCAATCTCCATGAACTTTTGCACCAGCCCACCCCCAAAGTGTACAATTCAAATCACTATTGAAATCAAATTAATAAAACTTACAGTACCTTTGAACTTATAGTACCTTTTAGCACATCAAAGCCCCTTCAGTAGCCTCTTGGTACAGTCTGTGTAGAACCTTCATCCCTGAGACAAGTCACCGAAGATGATCAAGGGAATTCATGTCCTCGTCTTCAGTATCCTCCCCTCCCAATCTGCCTACACTCTCCAGGTATGTTCTTGTCCCCCAAAACTACTGAACAAGCAGAACTGTTCATTACAGCTCTCCTTCTCATCCCAGCAGAATCAAGTCTCCAGCATAGGCTAGCATCTGTTTCCTAGAAGGGAGAATCCCCACAGCCAAGCGGTGAGAAGAAGCAACATCAGACCGGACCTTACCTTCGAGACAAGATGGGAGGACTGTGGGTTGCTCAGCAAGAACCTATCTCTCAAAGACAGGAAAGAATGAAGAAATAAAGGAAAGGTTATGTCAAAGAACTTGACCGAAGTCAGACAAAAGTAAAAAAAAAAAAATAGAAAGAAGAGAAAAAGAAAGAAAGAAAAGAAACATAGAATTTGAGGGTTCATGAAAAAAGTCCATATCCCGTTTAGGCTTGATCTCAGTTATTTAATTCATTTCCTGCATATTTATTTAGAGAGGAAAAAAATACAACTCTCATATTTGTGTGGTTGGTTCATTGCAGAAAACTGTGACACCCAAGAAGTCCACGTTATATCTAGACTGGGTTTTAGAGGCAGAACAAACAATATGTCTCAATTCATGGAAAAACGATTACTGCCCTGGTCTCTCTGCCAATAGAGACCCAGCTAACATTTGTTCTATTCTCCCATTTAACATGGTAACCATTCATCAATTACAAATCAGCAAACAAGCGAAGAATAGCCACTAATTACACGTGAAATACAGTTTCCTCTAACCCCAACCTGGACTGAAAATTAGTCTTTGTTTATTTTTCAAAAAGTAAAAAAGCTCCAGTCAATAGAATATTCAGAGATGGCAAGTACAGGAAATTTTGACATTTTATGTATTTATTTTACCCTCTAAACAGAAAAATAAGGTCTGGACTATAATGTCTATTCAAGAAAATTATTTCCATTTCAGATTATTATGACATCACTGTGAGGTTCTGCACCCATTTTCATGTAATAATTACTACTATGAACCTCATTAAATAGAAAGATAAAAAGAAGCCAGTCTGACGGTATGCAACTATAATTCCAGCACATGGGAGGTATAAACAGAAAGATTAAGAAATTTAGGGCCAGCATGGGCTACATAGTGAAGCCTGGTCTCAAAAAGTAAATAAGCAAAAAAGCAGTATAAAGAGCAGTGTGTGTGTGTGTGTGTGTGTGTGTGTAAGTATGTTTGTGTGAGTGTGTGTGTGAGTGTCTGTGTGTGTGAGTGTGTGTGTCTGTGCATGTGTGAGTGTGTATGTGTGTGAGTGTGTATATGTGTGTGTGTATATGTGTGTACGTGTATGTTAGTGTGTGTGTGTGTGTGTATGTGTGTGTGTGTGTGTTTCCTGTGTTGGATATTAGGGTAAGAAAGGCAATGGTGGGGCTGGAGAGATGGCTCAGCAGTTAAGAGCACCCGACTGCTCTTCCAGAGGTCATGAGTTCAAGTCCCAGCAACCACATGGTGGCTCACAACCATCTGTAAAGAGATCTGATGCCCTCTTCTGGTGTATCTGAAGACAGCTACAGTGTACTTATATATAATAAATAAATAAATCTTTAAAAAAAAAAAAGGCAATGGTGATGGGGAAGTAGTTAAAGATATACGTCATTATACTCTCATTAACTTACTAAGGTCTCTACCTTTGGGGAATAAAGTAATACCTAAGACTGAATGAATTAACTATAGTCAAGTTTTAATTAATTTTACCTATCAGATGATTGCAAAATACCATGAAATTGTTCCTCTTCCCAACACCATATATTAGTGTCTGCTAGGCTGCAGAATATCATGAATAGAATAAACAACCATAGAAAGAGATGCATATTTTCGCGGCAATCCATTAAAAGGAAAACATGGCTTACATTCTAAGAGCTGGAACTTCGGCCAGACCTCACAGCCGGAGTTAATAATGCACCTTGGGGTCACTGAAGGCAGCTTTGCTACTGTGTGTATCTAACCTGTTTGCTTAACCCACCTTTAAAAGAACAATGTAACAACCGACTTCATTTGCCCTGGGTTTTCCCACGTAATAACTGTTACAACCTAAGCTAGCACATAGCTGTAATCTTAAGTCATGGACTCCTCCTGCCCCCGACCCACAGTAATGCTTGTGTATCATTGCTAAAGGCAGCAAATACAGAAGTTAAAAAGCAATCGTCTAAAGTGAATGTCCATTCATGGGTATTGGTTGATAGACAGTGATGTTTGTAAACTGTTATCTGGGTCAGGTGAGGGACAGCTGGAGCCGGTGACTTAAACCCTTGTAAAACTCTGTTAAAGATTTCTGTAGAGTGTGCCATTTCTTCCCCATGTGATGCCTTCGGCGTAGTTCAATGAGTTCAGAGCAGAAGGCTTTGTTAGAAGGGGAGACACAAGGAACAGGCAGAGAGAATTCAAATCTGAACTTGCTCTTGGTTAAATGGCTAAGGGGAAGTGTTTTTATTTCCTTAATGTGACACTGGTGCATTATTGGTGACTTGGAATTATCACTTAGGTGTTTAGTGTATGCATATTTTACGTGTTTAATGGAAATTCAGCTCTAGCAGATGAAGTAATGACCAAATTTACAATGCCAATTTCATCCTAATGTTTAAGACAGGTATTGAATCACCAGTGGGGATTAAGTCCTTTACTGGGGCTAGGAGATAGCTCAGCGGTTAAGAGCAGCTCCTGGTTGGGGATTTAGCTCAGTGGTAGAGCGCTTGCCTAGCATGAGGCACCCATGTGGCGCACATACATACCTGTACACAAAATATTCATGAACCAAAATGAATGAACCTAATTTTTTTTTCTTTTTCCGGGGCTGGGGACCGAACCCAGGACCTTGCGCTTCCTAGGTAAGCGCTCTACCACTGAGCCAAATCCCCAACCCCTCTAATTTTTTTTTAAAAAAAGAAAACTATCTATTGAGAACCTATAGGTTTTTAGTCCTAGCATTTGTCATGCTCATTCATAAATCTGTAAAACAGCCTCTGTCCACAACAATGCACTGAAACAGAATTCTCTAAAAGTTTAATGTGATATGCTATACCAATCACTGGCCCTTAACACTAATCACTATAAATGCTAATACGCATGATGGGTTCCATCCCAACAGACAAGTAGTCTACTGGCTCAGTTCAAGTTTACCGTCTATAAATTACTAACCATCAGCCATATTAGAGAACTGGGTTCATCATTAACATTGGGAGTAGAAATCTCTATCAGTTCCAGATTTCAGTCTGCCAATACTAAGGTACCAAGGTTCTTTATTTTGGAGGGAAGGTTAAATCCATCATGCTAGGCAAGCACTTTGTCACTGGGCCACACCTCAGCCCCAGGAGACTGTTTAAAATGTTGACTTCTTGTGTGTGTGTATAGCACAGGGGTGGGCAGAAGGTACAAACACCATCAAGCACACGTGGAGGACAGAGAACAACCTTCTGAGGTCACCACTCTCCTTCCCTTCCATAGCTTCTGAGCTGAAACTCAGGTCCTCAGCCTCGCCCAGCCATTGTGCTTGTTTCATCTTATAACTTTACAAATAAAATTTGTTTTATCGTTTATTCATTGGAGCTGGGGATGGGGAGGTCCCTGTGGAGGCCAGAAGAGGACATCAGCTCTCCTGAACCTAGACTTCTAGGCAGCTGTGAGTTGCCCAAAGTAGGAATAGTACTTGTCCTTTACAACAGAAGTGCTCCGAAGCCATCCAGCCCCTTACTTTTGGAGACAGTCTCTTCCTCCATAGCCTGGCCAGGCTGGGCCAGAGTTCACAGTCCTCTTCCTGCCTCGGCCCCTGGAGTGAGACCACAGTTGTTTGCTGCCACACTTAGCTCAAGACTTTTCTTTTCAAGGTCTTTCTACTTCTGGGTATGGCACACGTCACCATCACCACCACAAAAAAAAAAAAAAAAAAAAGTGTAAACCATTCATTCAGCCTGAAGAGTGAGTTTGGCTCTCTTTGGCCCTTGCCAACTGATCAAAGCATTGGAAAGTAGGCATATGCTGGGCTAACACCATCTACCCATCCAGGGCCCACTCAGCCAGCATCCTCCTTTTGATGGGATCAGATATCTTGTGATACACTAAGTCTGCAAGGCACTGTTTAAGGCAGGCTTGGTGGTCACATCTACGATCCCAGTCTTGGGATTACAGATGAAAGGGGTGGATTCAAGATCTAGGCCAGCCTGGGCTAGTCCTGTCTTTAAATTAAACACACACACATCTTAAAAATAAGTTCTATCAGCAAAATAAGCACATGTAAAGTTGTTGAATCTGAAAGCAATCATAGATTATGAAATATATTCTGGCATATATATGTAAGCATATATGTGTGTATGTATATATATGTGTGTGTGTGCACGTAATATATGGGGCTTAAATGGCTAGGGTATACACACACACACACACACACACACACACACACACACACATATATATATATATATATATATATATATATATATATATATATCTCCCCATGTGTACCAGGCTGGCCTTAAATCCTGCAGGTAACTGAGACTGACCTTCAAAGTATGCTTGTCTGTCTTCATTTGCTGAGCTCCACCACACCTAGGTGCTAGGAATTCAGCCCTAGGCCTCAGAGACACCACCAACTACATTGCCCAGCCCTTTAAGCCTGGGTATTTAAAGAACACTTTACTAGTCCCCAAGCATTCTTATTTATTACAAAAAAGTTCTCTTAACATTATGTGGCAGGAAACAATGGAGGTAAACTAAACCATAAATAAAAACACCAAACAAAGCGAAATTCTGAAAAGAAACGGTAGAGTGTTGCCTGCTCAGAACTTCCCCTTTCTGACATTGGCACAAAATCATTCTTTAAATCTTTTTTTATTATTTTAAATTATGTGTTTACACCTGTGCGTGGGTGTGTACACCCAAATACAAGTACCCACAAAGGCCAGAGGTACCGGATGCCCTGGAGCTGGAGTTACAGGGTCTTGGGAGCAATGGGTGCTAGAGATTAAACTTGGGTCCTTTGGAAAAGCAGTCCATGCTCATAACCACTGGGCAACCCTCCCCTCTCAGTTTGTTTGTTTGTTTGGTTGGTTTTGGGGTTTTGGTTTTTTTGAGACAGGGTTTCTCTTTGTAGCTCTAGCTGTCCTGGAACTCGCTCTGTTGACCAGGCTGGCCTCGAACTCAGATCTGTCGTCCTCTGCTTCCTGAGTGCTGAGCTTAAAGGCATGCGTTACTACCTCCACGAGCTGTCGTTTTAAGGAAAGCCATCAAGCAGGCAGGCACCTTATGCTGGGGGTTGAATTATCGATCCAGACGATCCAGAATGCTAGCTGAGAAGTCTGACAATTTGGAACAAAATCTACAGGCTTCTCTCTTTCAGACATCAGTAGCAGGGATGGCAGTAGCCCGACTCCTTAGAGAGATGATGAAGTCAAGACAATATTCAAATATGGAAGTTTCTCCAAAAATTACTTCTGGAAAAATTCTAGAATCCATTGTAACTATAATGGGCTCCTTGGCTTAAAATATTCCTTGAACTGGTCATCCATGAATAAGGCACTCATTGCCTGGCCTGAGGTCTTGAATTCAATCCCCAGGACCCACCTTCGGATTCCCCACATGTGCTATGTTGCATGCCTGTGCCCATGTCCATGTACGCACAGTTACACACACATAAATAATACAGTTTAAAAGTTACTCTTCCTACACCTACGGTTCTTGGGCTCTTCAACAGGGGATGCCTGAGAAGCTGTTGAACACACACTAAAAAAAAAAAAAAGAAAGAAAGAAAGAAAGAAGAGCCTTCATGCTGGGTACCAGCTGCTTGCTGTCGAAATGGGCAAGTTTATGAAACCCGAGAAAGTGGTGCTGGTCCTGGCTGGACGCTACTCCGGACGCAAAGCCGTCATCGTGAAGAATATTGATGATGGCACCTCCGACCGCCCTTACAGCCATGCTCTGGTGGCTGGAATTGACCGCTATCCCAGAAAAGTGACAGCTGCCATGGGCAAGAAGAAGATCGCCAAGCGATCCAAGATCAAGTCCTTTGTGAAAGTTTATAACTACAACCACCTCATGCCCACAAGGTACTCTGTGGATAGCCCCTTGGACAAAACTGTTGTCAACAAGGATGTGTTCAGAGACCCAGCACTGAAACACAAGGCCAGGCAGGAGACCAAGGTCAAGTTTGAGGAGTGATACAAGACAGGGAAGAACAAATGGTTTTTCCAGAAGCTTCGCTTTTAGATGTATTTTTGTTTTCGTCATTAAAAAATTAAAAAATAGGGCTGGAGAGATGGCTCAGTGGTTAGGAGCACCGACTGCTCTTCCAGAGGTCCTGAGTTCAATTCCCAGCAACCACATGGTGGCTCACAACCATCTGTAGTGAGATCTGATGCCCTCCTCTGGTGTGTCTGAAGACAGCTACAGTGTACTTACATATAATAAATGAATAAAATCTTAAAAAAAATTAAAAAATAAAAAAAAGAAAGAAAGAAGAAAGAAAAAAGAAAAGAAAGGAAAGAAGAAAGGAAGGAAGAAACCTCATTAAAGGGCCCATCTACATCTCTTATTTAGGCCAAGAATAAACACGTTTGCTTATAGGAACACTTAGAAACGTGCCAATATAATGTGATAACAAGAATTCTCAAAAGCAGTAGGCTTTAGGATGTTTAGCTGTTCATTGGTTCCCCACAGCTAAAGAAGATCTGGTGCGCTGGAAGCCTGTACTACATATGTGATTTTTTTACTTCCTCTTTACTTCCTATTTGCTAAGTTTCCCCTTTGCACAGAGTGAGCAGAAACTGACCGTGTATTAATTCTTTTTGCAATGGATTCTCCCTTCAAAAACAAGTACTCAGTGCGCTGAGATGAAGTTCGGAGTTAGGGCATTCTCTCCCACCATGCACATTGACTGACCACAACAATCGTCTACACATAGCGGCCAACTAAGAGGAGTTTAACCCAACGTCCGTCACTCAGGTGTCACGGAGCTACACCGTGGCTCACCTTCTTTGGGTTCATTAGAAGATCGGCAGTGGATCATGAGCTACCGAAAGCATGGTTCTTTGAAATCAAGGAGCAGACCCCAGAAAGAACTTTCCAATCCAAAGCAAAGTGGAATGAAACTGGGATCCTGCACTCAGTGCTCAGCGGGTAGAATCAGTATTCCCAGGCAGACTAAAAGCAAATACGCCCCCCCCCCCCCGCCCCAGCGAGCGTAAGAGGTGTAAACACCCCGCCCCAGTTACGGGGGCGGGGGGGAGAGGATGTCTCTACGCCACACGTGCACAGGAAACAAAAAGTAAAAACATCCAAGCCGACCAGACGCTCTACCGCGTAACAGACACTCCCCAACCCATACCTTAAACGTTTGAAAACATAAACAACTAGGTCTTGTTCACACGCTCGGCTATAAAATGTCGCCCCCTCCGGGGATCAGTAGTGACTTGTAAGGGTTACCCCCAGGAGAAGCACCTGCTATAGGTTAAATCCCCCTCAGCTGAGTTACTGCCAGCATCGCTGAATTTAGTTAGCTCCGTGCTTGCTAATTAATATCCCAGTATGGTTGCTGTTCTCTGCCTTGCTTCAGAGTCTAAGCGGAGCGGTACCGTTTCTAAGAAGATGCAGTGATCTGTGCCCAAGAAAAAGCAGGCAACTTTGTAGAAAGGCACCGGGAGGTCACGAGGGCGGGGGCCCCACGCTTGTCTTCCTGCCTTGCGGAATGAGTGGTGTCTCTCTCAGCTCCTCAGCAAGTGGGTCTGCCCTACTCCGCTGTGCGTCCCCGTCCTCAGCAATCAGCCTTGCTCCTTCTCTCAAGGAATGGTTTGGGCTTCCCCACTTCATTTTCTCTACTGCTAACTTAAGTACAAGGTCTTTTGAAGAAATACTTTAAAATGAAAGAGGGAGAAATTTCTGGAAACTTTCTGTGCCGGCTGCAAGGAAAAACAGCAGCAGCAACAACAACAACAAAAGCATTTATTGCAAATCCACCTCAGATACACACCAGAGAGGCTGGCTCCTTTGGTTAAGTGTCTCTGGCAAGTTTGGGCTGAAATCTTCCCACTGTCTGCAAGCAATACAGAAAGGTTCTGGAGCAATGGCAGAGAGCAGAGAGGAAGGCTGAGGTGAAAACACTGAATTCTGACTGAGTTCCCACTAGTCATTCGGAAAACGCACCCTCAAACTGTGCCTGGTCCACAGGGACCCCGACTCACCGTCGGTGGCTACTCCTCCTTCATAAGTCTTGGCAGTCCAAGTTGGCTGCCCCGTGACCGAGATTCAAAAGCTGCCTGCGGAGCAAACGAACGAACGAGGAGTGAACAGCGGCAGCAATGGTGTTCACGCAGGCTGGGTGTCACTTACCAGCCTCATCAATAATGAAGCCTTGATAAATAATCCATTGCAAAGAAAGGACCCTCCTATTGTCACCTCGTATTTCCCAGCATTTTACATCCACGGTGCCAGATGTAAATTGGATAAATTAAGCGAGGATTAATTCTATTTACTTATGACTTCATTTATTTCGTTTACGTGTTAGAGTGTGTGTGTGTGTGTGTGTGTGTGTGTGTGTGTGTGTGTGTGTGTGTGTGTGTACATGGTAAGAGACTTGTATAGAAGTCAGAGAACAACTTACCAGACTCAGGTCTTCCTTCTACTATGTAGGTCTTGGGGAGTGAACTCAAATAGTCAGGCTTGGCAGCAAATTCCTTTGCCCACTGACCTATCTCCACATTTATGGAATGAATGAATCTATATTTATACAAAGTGTTTTAGTTACTTATTTCCTTCTGCAAGCTTTGTTTGTTTGTTTGTTTGTTGAGACAAGCTTTCTCTCTGTGTACTTGACTGGCTTGGAACTCACCAGGCTGGCCTTGAACTCAGGGATCAGCCTGCTTCTGCTTCTCAAGTGCTGGGATCAAAGGCATGTGCCACCACCGCCCGGCAATTTGTTTTTCCTGGGACAAGGTCTCCCAGGGATGGCCTAGAATTCCTTGTGTAGTCCAGGCTAGTTTTCAGACTTAACACCTACCCTGCTGCCTCCCTTCCCTAAGCGCTGAGGTTGTAAATGTGGGTGAGCATGCCCGTCTTTCCTGAGTTTTATATGAAGCGCTTTCCTGTGCACTTTGAAAGACGTCTCAACATAAGAGTTGTTAAGATTATCTTTCATTGTTAGAACGTTTAATATTTTAACCCCTCTTCCATATGTGCCCATGCACATGTGCGCACACATAGACACACATGTTCACACATGGTGCTAGGGCTCAAATGCAGGCCCTTGTACTGAGCCGCACACCTTCGTGGCCACCTTTTCCTCTTAAACACAAATGTCCCCAGACTGTGTACTAATTGCTAGGTTGGTGGAGAACAGTAAATACCCGCTCCTTTCTTTTTTTTTTTTTTTTTGGTTCTTTTTTTTCCGGAGCTGGGGACCGAACCCAGGGCCTTGCGCTTCCTAGGTAAGCGCTCTACCACTGAGCTAAATCCCCAGCCCCCCCCCCCCCCCCCGCTCCTTTCTTGTAACCAGATCAACACCGTTTTCCCTGAGGGATTATACCACAGTAAGAACTGGACACTAGGGACAAATATACGTACAGTAATTTGGAGACCTAGTTTGGGGGTGGGGATATAGTCTAATAGTATCAAGTTTGCCTAGCAGGCACAGCACCCCAGGTTTAATCCCTAAGAGACATTACGAATAAGGTCAGTGCAATATAGACCTTCAATCTTGCCTTCCACCAGTGTGTGCTGTGCCCTGTATGTGTTCTATGTGTAGAAACGCAATGACAGCTCAGGGCCTTTTGCTCGTGGCAGAGGGGCATACGGTTAACTTTATTTTTTACTTTGATTAAATACGTAAACACAAATTCCTTGTAGAGATATCTGACCCATTGCCCGCATATTCTCTATTTTTATAATTTTAAAAGATGATTTAATATTCATCCTCCCAAGACAGCCAGGGTGACGTAGGCAGACCCTGTCTTTCAAACAACATTTATTTTATTTCATGT
Source organism: Rattus norvegicus (assembly GCF_021556685.1). NCBI lineage: Eukaryota > Metazoa > Chordata > Mammalia > Rodentia > Muridae > Rattus > Rattus norvegicus. Next base: position 17,903,504 of record NC_141550.1, on the reverse strand, counting down.
TATGCGAGTGTTTGCCTGCGTTTACACCTGCGTGCCACAGGCCTACCTCGTGCCCACAGAGGCTAGAAAGGGACACCAGAACCCCTGCAACTGGAGTCACAGACAGTGGTGAGCTACCATAGCAGCTGCTAAGGAGATGGTCAGCTGCTGCTGCTGCTGCTGCTGGTGTTTTGTTCTGTTTTGGCTTTACCTATTTTGCGTGTGAATGCTTTGCCCACATATATGTGTACCACATGGGTCCTACATGCGTGTCCACAAAAGTCAGAAGAGTACACTGCATCCCCAGAACTGGACTTACAGATGTTTGCAAGCTACCATCTGGGGGACTAAACAGGGTCCTCTTCGAGAGCAACTGGTGCTCTTTACCGCTGAGCCATCTGTCCAGCCCCTCTACCTTGAATTTTGAGGCAGAATCTCTTGCTAAGCTGTGGCTCACCCAGCCAAGCCCCAGGGATCTTGTTTTGGGGGCTCTTTTCAGTTTTCTTTTCTTTCTTCTTCCTGTTGGTCCTGGGGATAGAACTCAGGTCTTCATGCTTATGAGGCCGGGACATCACCGATAGCTCCAGGGGATGTCTTTTTTTTTTTTCTTTTTTCTTTTTTTTTTCGGAGCTGGGGACGGAACCCAGGGCCTTGAGCTTGCTAGACAAGCGCTCTACCACTGAGCTAAATCCCCAACCAGGGGATGTCTTTTAACAAACCTCTACAATGTTTTTTTCTACAGTGTTTCAGTTTCCCTTGCCCTCTGGCCTCTTTATGGGTGTGGCTCCCGTGGCTCCTGGAGGTCTCCCTTTCTCACACCCTCTGTCTTTTCTGCCTTTCACTCTTTCTTCCCTTCATCCATTCCTTCCTAAGTGGTCGCATCCAGGAAAAAAAATTTTTTTCCCCTGGACAGGATCAAAATCTTGAGAAGTCTATCTCCATCTTTCAGAGGAAGGACGACTCAGGCCAAACGAATGTGGACAGAGCTGGCTATTATTAGATGTTTTTTTTCCAGTCCTTATTAGATCATCCCTTAGTCTCCTGTCCATGCTCCAAGAATATCACATTTTAAATTGTGTGTGTGCGCGCACTTGTGCGTGCATGTGTTACGGTGCACCTTGGAACATGTATAAAGGTCAGAGGTCAACTTGCGACATCAGTTCTCTCCACCATGGGAGTCCTGATGATCAAACTTAGGTTGTCAGACTTGGCGGGAATAATTTCTGCCCACTAAGCCATCCCACTAGCCCCTATGGTGTGTGCCCATGTTCGTATGTGTACATATGCCTGCACACGTGCATACCGTTATTTTCCTCTTTAAAAAAAAAGATTTATTTATTTATTATATAAGTACACTTGTAGCTGTCTTCAGACACACCAGAAGAGGACATCAGATCTCATTACAGAGGGTTGTGAGCCACCATGTGGTTGATGGGATTTGAACTCAGGACCTCTGGAAGAGCAGTCAATACTCTTTTTTTTTTTTTTCCGGAGCTGGGGTTTGAGCCCAGGGCCTTGTGCTTGCTAGGCAAGCACTCTACCACTGAGCTAAATCCCCAACCCCAAGCAGTCAATACTCTTTTTTTTTTTTTTTTTTTTTTTTGGTTCTTTTTTTCCGGAGCTGGGGATCAAACCCAGGGCCTTCCGCTTCCTAGGCAAGTGCTCTACCACTGAGCTAAATCCCCAACCCCCACTGAGCTAAATCCCCAACCCCATCAATACTCTTAACCACTGAGCCATCTCTCAATTTGAGCCTCCTGGGACTCTACCTAGGTACGGTGTGCTAGGTTATCCATGTCTCCTCCCCAGGCAGGGCCCCTGTTGGATTCCAAAGGAGGTTGGGAAACCAGAGCTGCTTTGGAACCCACAGGAGTCCACCTAGACTGGTACTGGATACACCAACTGAAAACCATTTCCAAGTCATGGCTGGGCAGACTCACCCCTGGGGATGGTGGTTGATATTGACAGAGCAGTTGTGTTTATTGACTTGATTCAGCAGCCCAGGGAGTGTTATTGTGACATCAGAATACTGCATATTATTAAACAAAGCCAAAGCGGGGGAAAGGGAGATGGAGACAGAGGCTAATGTCTACCTATGTAGACCGTAGGCTTGCACAGCATCTCTTCCTTTAACACGGACTAAGTGCCAGTGCCTCTCGAAAGATGATTGATCAGGAAGTGTTGTAAGTGATGCCGGCTGTCGGCAGAGCACTCTGCTGCACATCATAAATAAAATCGTCCTTCTAAGCGGAGGGATCGACACGGCTTTTATTTCTCTGAAAGGTTAGTACAGAGATGAAGGGGGTTCTAAAGGAATCGTAGACTTGGCCGGTTGGAAGGAGAGATGGAGTTCTCTTAGGCCAGCCCTGTGCTGATGCGTGTGTCTTCTCTTCCTTTCCTTCTCAGTGACAGACGAGCTGATTTGGCTTTATTCCATCTGGAGATGGAGATGTTTGATCCTGAGGTTAGGGTAAGGGGTGGTGGTGGTGGTGGTGATGGGTGGTGGTGGCGGTGGTGTGTGTGTGTGTATGTAACCTTGTTGCTAACAGGACCAAGGCATGTCATACCAGACAGTCCACTTTGTGCTATTACTACTCCCTGGTGAGCCTGGGGGTACCTCTAGCCTCCAGGAATTTCCACTTCAGGGAGGCTTTATCAGCAGATCTCACCCAGTGAGCCCTTGGCTCGGAATTGGCCTCTCTGTCTCTTTTCATTCTCTGTTTCTCTCTGTGTCTATCTTTCTCTGTGTTTTTGTCTGTCTCTGTCTCTCCTCTCTCTCTTTCTCTGCCTGCCTGCCTCTCTCTCTCTCTCTCTCTCTCTCTCTCTCTCTCTCTCTCTCTGCACAATTTGCATGCAGAGGTCAGTAGAAGACATTGGGCCCCCTGGAACTGCCCTTACAGATGATTTTAAGCTATTATCTGGGTACTGGGAACCAAGCGTGGGTCCTCTGGAAGAACAGCAAGTGCTTTTAACCTTTGAGCCGTCTCTCCATCCCTCAGGATATATTTGTATGTTGTTTGCTTTGAGTAGTTTGTAGCACTCTTATGATTTAGGACTGGAGAGATGGCTTGGCACTTAGGAGTGTTTGATGCTCTAGCAGAGGACGTGAGCTCAGATCATAGTATCGACATTGGGAGGCTCATAGCCAAGGGAGCCAATACGTTTGATTAATGAGAACACTGCAGTCACCTTCATAAATCTACACACATACATGAACAATTGAAAGAATAGACCCCTGGCTGGACATGGTAGCACATGCCTTTCATCCCAGTATGAGATGGGGTGGGAAACAGAAGCAGGAAGGTCTCCGAATTCTAGGCCACCCTGGTCTACAGAGAGTTCTAGTATAGCCAGAGCAACATAGTGAAACCTTATCCTTTTTTTTTTTTTTAAAGTGGACACTTTTTGTTGTTGTTTTTTGGGGTTTTTTTTTGTTTTTGTTTTTGTTTTTTACGATTTTTTTAAAATGTATATGAGTACATTTTAGCTGTCTTCAGACACACCAGAAGAGGGTATCAGATCCCATTACAGATGGGTGTGAGCCACCATGTGATTGCTGGGAATTGAACTCAGGACCTCTGGAAGAGCAGTCAGTGCTCTTGACCGCTGAGACATCTCTCCAGCCCGTGAAACCTTATCTTTAAAACTGTATTTTTTAAATAAAAAATTCCTTTTAAATACATAGTGAATTTCAGGACAGCCAGGACTGCATAAAATCTTAAAAAACAAAGTGGTAGAGGGCTTGCCTAGCAAGCGCAAGTCCCTGGATTCGGTCCTTAGCTCCAGAAAAAAAAAAAAAAAGGAAGAAAAAAAAGAAAGAAAGAAAGAAAAAGTACTGGCTCAAATCTCTATAATGATGTAACCCTTTGTCTTTGCTGAAAATATTCTTTTCGCTCATTCTTGAGTTTTTAACTAACCTGGACCCGAAATGCAGGCAGATATTCTTCTACTGTTTTTTAAGACAAGTTTTCTCTGCATATGGGGCACTCTGTAGATCAGGTGGCCTCAAACTCCCGGAGATCGACCTGACTCTGCCTTTCAAGGGCTGGGATGGAAGGCGTGTGCCACCACGGCTGGCTCAGAATCTGTCCCGTTCTAATACATCTGTTCAGTTTTTAGATGCATTTTCATTTTTGGCTTTGTTTCGGAGTATGCCTTGGTGACAGCTAAAAGCTAAGCCACCCATGAAGAAAGGTTTGTCATTTACACCAAAGTGGGAACCCACAGGACAGCATGCTCTGTGAGTAGGGTCGGTATGTCTGTCTGATATTAGAAAGCACCTGAATCTGTCCAGTGTCTACGTCCTCAGCTCAGGGGATTCACATGCATGGTCTTCAGAGGTGGGAGCTGCCGTTGGCCTGATTTTGCAGGTAGGGAAACGGACTCTTAGGCTAAATATCTGTCAACATCAGAGAGGAACAGGGGTTTCAAAAGTCTGTCTTCATTAGAATCTGTTCCCCACCCTCTGCCATGGGATGGCTCCATAGATAAGGCTGCCAAGACTTAAGACCTGAGTTCAGTTTCTGGAACCCATATGGTAGGAGAGGACCAACTCCTGCCAAGTTCAGCATTCACTATGTAAGCTAGGCTGTCCTTAATCTACCTGCCTCTGCTCCCAAGTGCTGGCACTGAAGGCCTGCACCACCATGCCTGACATTTCCCTGATATGTCTTTGGTCTTTAGTGGGACCTTTCCTGCCCTGGACTATATGAATGAAAGTCGTAGGAGATGAACTCGTATTCGCTTTATAGATTTTGGTATGCTTTCCCTGGCCCCAGCTTTTCACAGACGGTGGCTTTAAAATGTCTACGGGTTCTTCACAGTCTTCAAATGGAAGAGTCCACTTGTCTTCTCCATCAGCAGAGAGAGACCTAAGAATCTGTGCTGTCTTAGTTAGGGTTTTACTGCTATGAACAGACACTATGACCAAGGCAATTCTTATAAGGATAACATCAGGGCTGGCTTACAGCTTCAGAGGCTCAGTCCATCATCATCAAGGCAGGAACATGGCAGCATCCAGGCAGGCCTGGTGCAGAGGGAGCTAAGGGTTTTACATCTTCATCTGAAGGCTGCTAGCAGAATACTGGCTTCCAGGCAGCTAGGATGAGGGTCTTAAAGCCCATGGCAATGGTGACACACCTAATCCAACAGGGTCACACCTTCTAATAGTGCCACTCCCTGGGCCAAGCATGTACAAACCATCACATGTGCCTTTAGCATAAGGTCACAAAAAGCATCCTAGACTTCTGTGTGCGCGCGCTTTCTCTCTCCCTTTCCCCCTCTCTCTCCCCCTCTCTCTCAAGATTAATTTGTTTTGTGTAACTACACTGTACACTGTCATTGTCTTAAGACACACCAGAATGTATGCATGGGTTTCCATTCCAGATGGTTGTGAGCCACCATGTGGTTGCTGGGAATTGAACTCAGGACCTCTGGAAGAGCAGTCAGTGCTCTTAGCCACTGAGCCATCTCTCCAGCCCCTGTGTGCCCTCTCAAGCTACTCACTTCACAGAGGGAAGCCACTTCTGTGGTATGAGGACACTAAGCACTATGTGGAGGTCTGAGGAGCTCTGTGGTATGAGTGTTAGCACCAATGTTAGGACCAATGGTGGGGTTTAAATCTCAGCCTGCGCCTGGACAGAACACACCAAGCCAACATGGTTTCACGTGGAAAGATTTGATGAGAGAAGAAGAGTAGAAGGAGGGATAAGTAAAGGAGGCCGGTCATGGGCCCGGGGAGGGAAGGGGGGAGGAATGGGGAGAGAAGGGGCAGGGACAGAGGGGAAGAGAGAAGAGAAGAACAAAGAGAATGAGAGGGGCAAGCTGCCCCTTTTATAGTGTCAGGCACAGTTGACCGTTGCCAGGCAACTGTGGGGCGGAGCATACCTGGGTGTTCCCAGGTAGCTGTGGGGTGGAGCTTAGACAGAAGACCAACAAGGGACACCTAAGCACTAAGCTGAGGGTGCACTATCTTAATCGAATCTCGGCCAGTGCCCGGATAGAAGACACCCAAACACCATGGTTTCACAATGGTGGAGAGGTTTAATGAGAGAAGAGTAGAAGAGAGGGAAGGCGACCGGCCATGGGCGCGCGCGCGCGCGCGCGCGCGCGCGTGTGTGTGTGTGTGTATGGGGGCAAGAACAGAGAAGAACAAAGAGCAAGAGGAGTAAGAGAGGGTAAGAGAGAGGGGGGGGCAAGCAGCCCCCTTATATAGTCAGGCACAACTGGCTGTTGCTAGGCGACTGTGGGGCGGGGCATACCTGGCTGTTCCCAGGTAGCTGTGGGGGTGGAGCTTAGACAGAAACTCAACAATGAGGGCACCTAAGCACCATGTGGAGATCTGCATGGTGAGGAGGCACAAGCTGAGGGTGGACTATTCTAAAAGTAGGTCCTCCTCCTCCCACACATCCCTTCAGAAAACTGAGGCCGACCGTAACCTCGAGAGCTACTAGACTCAGAACATCTCAGACTTACAGACCTCCGAATTCTAGATCTATTAAAATCTGCACGAGATGAGGCTGGGTTGAGAAGCGGGCTTTTGCTGCATGCACGATGCCCTGGGCTTGCTCTCCCGTACCCCAAACACAGGAGGTGGTGGCACAAGCCCATAATTCCAGCACTTGGCTGGTGGAGGCAGGAGGATCCTAGAAGTTCAAAACCATCCTTGGGGGGCTGGAGAAATGGCTCAGCGGTTAAGAGCTCTGACTGCTCTTCCAGAGGTCCTGAGTTCAATTCCCAGCAACCACATGGTGGCTCACAACCATCTGTAATGAGATCTGGTGTGTCTGAAGACAGCTACAGTGTACTCGTATACATTAAATAGATAAATAAATAAATCTTAAAAAAAAAATCCTTGGCTACACAGTGGGTTTGGAACCAGCCTAGGATACACGAGACCTTGTTTCAAACACAAAATAAGTAGTGTTGAGATGATGCTAATTGTTACATTGAGTCAATAACCTAAGGATAATTCACCTCATCACAGTCACTAATATACTACATGGGTTACAAATGTATAACCCAGCACACACAAGGACTAGCAAAAAAAATGTCCATAAATTGCCATCGTCTTATCAAAGCAGCCCTGAGCCCGAGTGGTAGGGAAGATAGCTTTCACATCCTCCTTACTGGGCGGTTTCTCTCAACTCGGCAGTTGTTGTAGCTCACTAGTCTAACTCCGGTGTTAGCTAAGCAGGCTTAGCTTATTTGTGGTTAACCACAGGCTTCACAGATTATGCAGATTCGGTGAAGGCGGGTTAGTTTAACCAATCTCGTAGACCCGTAGCTTTATTTGCTCACTTAAAACAATTATTCTAAATCCGGGAAATGGGGCAGGCAGAGGTGGCACACACCTTTAATTCCAAGCACTTGGGAGGAAGAGGCAGAGGCAGGCAGATCTCTGCATTTGAGGTCAGGTTGGTCTTCTGGGCAAATTCCGGGACAGCCAGGGCTACACAGAGAAACCAGTCTTGAAACAAAACAAAACAAAACAAAACACCCGCAACCGCAACAAACCTACAAAAAGACAAAGCAAGCAGGTGAACAAACAAAAAGGCCCCAGGAAATTAGAGCTATTGATTCTCAAATCCTTCTTACAGGATTAGGAAGACAGTGACGTAATCCCCTCCCCCACTCTACAGCCCCCACCCTTCGCCTTTGAGACAGGGTTTCTCTCTGTAGCCCTCTGTAGTTGTCCTGGAACTTGCTCAGTAGACGGGGCTGGCCTCAAACTCAGAGATCAGCCTGCCTCTGCCTGAGTGCTGAGAGGAAAGGTGTGACAGTAAGTGGCTCTTCTCTCTCCTCTTGAAATAAGAGCTCACCCTGTAGTCCCAGGTCCTCCAAAGCTCAAATGTACCCCAAACTGACCCACAACTCACAGTGCTCTTGCTACCTCAGTATCTCAACGTGAGCATTATAAGTACAAGCCATCATGCCTGGCTTGTTTTCAGGAAATCTCAGGCAAGTAAGCAGGCTCCGTGTGTCAAGACTGAGGACCTGCGTTTGACCCAGAACCCACAGGGTAGAAGGAAGAAAGTGACTTCTTTGATCTGTTCTCAGACTTCCACGTATATGCTGTGGTATATACATACACACAGAAATACAGAAATAAAATCAGTATCTCTATGACTTGGGCAGGACTTCAGGAGACGAAGCCCCAAATATCTGCTTAAATCGTCATAAACACCATTTCTGGGTGTTCAAATCTTTAATCCCAGGAGAGACAGATGTAGGAGGATTTGTGAGTTCCAGGACAACCAGGACTACACAGAGAGACCCTGACTCAAAAACAAAACAAAACAAACAAATAAACAAAAACAAACAAAAAAAAACAAAAAAAATCCCAAAAATCTGAAAAGTTCAAGGCATTAGGGGTACTGTGAGTGGTTAATATTATGATAAACCAAACCCAGCTTCCTAAAAATTCACTTTAGATTCTGCTCACAGCTCTCCACTCTCTCACCCCCATAGCTCCTCCCTCCATCCTCCTTCCCCTCTCCTCTGAGAAAGGGGAAGGAAGCCCTCCCTGGGTACCAACCCACCCTGGAACCTCAGGTCACTGCGGGACTAGGCACATCCTCTCCCACAAAAGCAGCGAGACAAAGCAGTCCAGTCAGGGGAAACAGGAACCACAGGCAGGCAGCAGAGTGAGGGACAGCCCCTGTCCCAATTGTCAGGGGAGCTGCATGAAGACCAAGCTGCACATCTGCTACACATGTGCACAGGAGGGAAGCGGGAGGAGGGGACCTAGGTCCAGCCCTTGTATGCTCTTTGGTTGGCAGATTAGCCTCTGGGAGCCCCCAAGGGTGCAGCAGTTAGTTGACTCTTGTTTTTCTTGTGGCATTCCTATCCATTCCAAGTCCCTCAATCCTTCCCCCGACTCTTCACAAAACTCCCCGAGCTCCGCCTAATGCCAAACCAAGTTTTTAATCACCAAGGTACTTAGTCTGTTTCTCAGAAACTCTTTCCAAACTCACCTTTATAACCATTACTTCTTACAAGTATTGGTGAGAATCCCTAAAGAAGCTGTGTCTACAGAGACTGGATGACTGAATAGAATTTTAGGAATGTTGCAGCTACCATCATTCCTAAGGCTAGTCCAAAGGCTAGTTACCTTATCTTGGACTAGTGATAGCCCTTTGGAACAGGCATTCCTCGACCATCTCTGAATCTGAACCAACATCCCGTGACGAACAGATAATATTTTAGAAATCTATTAACAGACTACTGGCTTCTACCATCCCAGAAGCTAAGAATGCCATCAGAGAGCATCTTGGGTCTACAGAAAAGCTTCCCCATTTTGCTGTACCTGACTCTTTGATATACTCACCAAAGTATTTTTAGTTGGTTCTTTTTTTTTTTTTCGGAGCTGGGGATCGAACCCAGGGCCTTGCGCTTCCTAGGTAAGCGCTCTACCACTGAGCTAAATCCCCAGCCCTCAAAGTATTTTTAAACTTACCTTGATTTATTACTTTCTCTGTCCTGTAAAACTTCACAAAATGACTCTCATGCTGGAACATGGGATGGGGTAACCTAAATCTGTGTTCACAGGCCATGGTCCCTCAAATGACCCCAGGATAAACTATCCCTTATTCCCTTCAAGATGAGAGCAGTCGTTTTTGTTTCTGTTTTTTTGCAACAACACAATATCCTATATACAATACAACTGTCCTATTAATTAGTATCCCAACATCTTCATAAACAGGGGTCATGAAGGATTCTATCCAGAGTTCTGTTCTCACCATGAGAAGCCCCCCAAGATGGCAACTATTACCTGCGGGTTCAGGTTATAATGACAGAGGCACGGCACGGCATCTGGAACCTATAGTCTCCTACATGAGGACGGTCTACAAGGACACAGGCACCCAATGAGTCTTGTTTTACCAAGAACACACAGTGGTGGGTGAATGTCTCAGATCTGAGGGTGTGTGTGCCTGGGTGCATGTGTGCGTGCATGCGTGTGTGTGTGTGTGTGTGTGTGTGGTTAGGTCACACCTGTTCACATCTTATTCCGGAAACAACTGGATCTCAAACCTGTACTCCCCTTTTCCTCCCCTCAGATTAGAAACAATGACAAGCAGGTTCAATTTAGTCTCTGGGCTTTTGTTTTCACTGAGACCCCTCCCTGCTCAACAGAAGAATGGATCTGCCTCCTGCTCTTTTCCAGAACCTTCTGGACTTCTCTCCCCACAGTCAAGAGGGGACTGTAAGCTTTGGGCCTCTGCTGAAGATGCTGTGCTGTCAGAACTGGCTTTCTTTTGGTTAGGAGAAAACCTGACATGAACTGTGTAGGTTGCAGATTTAGTGTTATTGTTTTGTTGTGTTTTTTTGAGACGTGGTTTTACTGTGCAGCCCTGGGTGACTCTGAAGTTGCAGTGATCCTCCTGCCCTCTGCATCCCAAGCGCCAGGATTATTTATGCACACGCGTGACTATGGGTGTTTTACTCTTTCTTCTCGGATCTTAGTCTGGGAGATGAGCTGTACATTACAGAAAGATGTATGTCACTGATACTATAGGAAGTTTGGGCTGAAAAATTACAGTCTTATCCAATTGTGTGCCAGAATCATACTCTTGTTGGCATTTACTCCAAAAGGCAATATGAATTCAATCACATCTTTCAAGACCCTTTCATTACTTGACCAGAAAGCTTTACTTTTTAAATGAAGTTTAATCACAGAAATAGGGGATTGGTGTCTCCCTAGTGTTGTTCTGAGGCTTGAATAGTGTCTTTTTTTTTTTTTTTTTTGGAGCTGAGGACCGAACCCAGGGATTTGCGCTTGCCAGGCAAGCGCTCTACCACTGAGCTAAATCCCCAACCCCAGCTCGTAAGTTAATTAGCCCATTTAGTCAATTCTATGAGTGCCACATGGCTGGTTACCTCTGCTAGGTTTCATGCATCTCCTCAGACATTCATCTGTCTCCTCAAAGTTGGGGGTAAACCTTTTCCTGAGCCTGACTCCATCCCAGAGTTCCTCTCTCCCTACCCAAACTCCCACCTCCATTTCCTGCCTTAGCTACCAGGCTGTCAGATTTTTTTTATTTTTTCCGGAGCTGGGGACCGAACCCAGGGCCTTGCGCTTGCCGGGCAAGCGCTCTAACCACTGAGCTAAATCCCCAGCCCCAGGCTGTCAGATTTTTATTGACAGGTTATACTTCCATATAGTACACAAGAAACATCTCTCTACAACTTGGGGCAGTATAATTTAATAAGGTAAGTGTCTGCCCTTAATGAATTTTAAAGATATTTTTATAAACAATTATTTTTCCCATAAGGCAATGCTGCAATGCCCAACATTTTACAGGGATGCTGGGAATCTGAACTTGGGTGTTCGTGCTTCAACAGCAAACACTTCCTGAATGAGCTACCCCTCAAGCACTTGACTGTTGAACCATCACTGTTTAAGATCACATAGCTGCTTACTTTCCTCAAGCCTACTGCATACACTTTTTTTTTTCTTTTTTTCGGGGCTGGGGACCGAACCCAGGACCTTGCGCTTCCTAGGCAAGCGCTTTACCACTGAGCCAAATCCCCAACCCCTACTGCATACACTTTAGGTGAGTTTCCCATTCCCTTGGTCTATTCGCTCCTGGAAGTCCACCTAAAGCACTTGTTGTTAAGCTCCATTTCCTGGAAACCTCAAAACAAGCTGTTTTCTTAAAAAGACTCTGCAAGGGCATCTTCAACACTACTGGTCCACGGGTTTGAGGTTTGCTTGGAGACAATTCATGTCTCCCCTGTCCCAGAAGGCCCCTGGCTTTCTGTTATGTCAACAGCCTGTCGTTATCACACCACACACTGCCGTGTCCTATAACTGCCCTCTGCAAGTGCAGTTCTTCCCGATCATGCTACCCGGCAGAAGACAGAGGGAAGAGGCCAGCCAGACATGTGCGCGCTGAAACCCAGCTTTGCTGAGTCTCCGTCGTCAACGTCTCTGCTGTGGCCCTCCATTAACCAACACGGTGCCCACAGTGACTGTGCCATCAGATGAGATCAAAGGAAATGTCACATGTTTCTGGTGCAGTGCCTGGCTGACATGAAGCCCTCAATAACCCAATGGCAGTAGGAGAGTGTGTAGCCTACAGGACAATGCTGTGCCATTCCTCAGACGTTGCTCACCTTGCTTTTTGAGACAGAATCTCTCACTGGTCTGGGATTCACTGCTTAGATGAGGCTTGCTAGCCAGCGAGCCGTAAGGATCCACACCTCTCTGCATCCACCATCGTGCTTGGCTTGCATTTTTCTTTTATCAAATATGGGTTCTGGGAATCGAACCCCGGCCCTCATTCTTGCACAGGCGACAGATTAGCCACTGAGCTCTGATCCCACCCCACGGGAAGGTAATTAAGAACAGACAGACTGATCAACGCTTTGAACTCTGAATTAGACAGTTTGTATTCTAAAACACACACAAATCTGTACCAATTAAATACAAAGTCGAAAGGGAATATAAATTACAGTTTTTGTTTTCAACGGATGATAGTAAAACACTACCGTCAGCTCACCACACACACAAACAGCAGCTTTTCAATAGAGTCTCCCAGGCCTCCCTCACCAATGCTAAGGACTTAAAAAATAAAAAGTACAGCAGGCTGCACATGCTCTCTCACTTCCTCACAATACACGGATAGCTGTACACTGAGGTCCATTGTACAGGCATCTACAGAGTAAGTACATAAAATATATTTGTAAAATTCTTCCACGCACGATCCTACAATGTCTCTCCTCGCAGGATACTTTGAAAAAAAAAAAAGGGAAAAGAATGACAACGGAGTGGTCCATATCTAATCCCCCTCAAACAAGGTGACGTGTAAACCTACAAACTTGATAGCTCAGTCCTTCTCTTCAGCATTTTCTAGAGTCGAGCAAAATGGCAAGCCACCACCACAAGAGAATCTAGCAATTCTGAATCAGACTGATAAAGAAGCCACCAACCAAGACTCTTCCCCAACTCTTGGTACATTGTTGCGTTGCTGTTGTGACACTGCCCTGTGCACCCCACCTGCTTGCACAGGTGGACAAGACATGACAAATGCTAGGGGGGAAGACAGAGCCCCAGCCGAGTCAATGGTCAATGTCAAGTCAATAGGTCCCAGGCTAGGTGGAAGACTGTTGTAGCTGTATGGTTTCTGTGTGCTTAGGAAAGGGGGCAGGGACCAGGGCAGCACGTGGCTCGGTAGCCAAGGGAAGTATGGCACCACACTGGAGTGAGATTACATCACTCACACAGAACAGAGTGGACAGCAAAGACGTTCAGTCTCCTGGAAGTTCTTTGGTTATAAAGAACAGTGCCTGCAACCTTTTCTATAAAGAGGGATTTAGAACCTCATTCTTACAGAATATAAAATAACGCTTTTCATCTGCTCGTGTCAAAGCAGTCACCAGGGTCGCTTTGTAACAAAGTCCAGTACCTTGTGATTTTCGACAAATCATCTATCTGCCTTTTAGTGTGCAGATATGTCTCTGAACAGACATACCATAGATACACAAATTCATATACATAATATATATTATTTATAAAAAAGGGATCAGAGCACTGACTCCAGAGTCTGCAGGAAGAACTGATTAAAAACGTACAAGAATAACGTTTGAGTCTGTGGAGGTCTTTGCACAGTGGGGCGTGTACGAAGTGCTCATGAGAATACTGCCACGTAGGTAAGCCAAGATTTTCATTCTCTTCCTCTCTGGAAAGAGCAGGGGCCGTGATTCGCCATGGGACAAAGTGCTACTTCTCCCACTGGGGAGGGGAAGTGCAGGGCTCCCCCATGCTGGTCTGAGGTCAAGCTGGGTCACAGCTGTCTGAAGAGCATGTCCCAGGGTGGGACCGACGAAGCTGCCGGAGCTGTGGCCCAGAGAGGCATGGCTGTCCCTTACCGAGTGGCCGTGGTTTCCTGGAACAGAGAGGTCAGTGAGTCCAAGCTCCTTGTCCCCATGTCCCCACCCCCACATAGGGCCCACCCTCCAGGGGGCTTTGTGAAGGGTCAGACCAGATGGAATTCACTATGGAATCTCAGAGAACGGGTGAAGCGTCTGTGGGCATGTTACTGAGTAATTCCAGGATTAAAACAAAAACCTAGAGGAAGAAGTTTCCAAACTGACTTTTGATTTCCTTTTTATTTCCCCCAAGCACTGGGAACCGAACCTAGCACCTCGTGCATGCTAGGCAAACGCCACACCACGGAGCTACATTCTTAGCCCTTCATATAGCTATTATCGTGTGTGAGTATTTGTGACATATGTGTATATACACATGTACACTTCATATCCCTGTGCATGAGGAAGCCAGAGGAGGACACTCCATTACTCTTTGATTTGTTCCCCCAACCCCAACCCCACACAGGTGGATTTGAAGCTCACTAGTTCAGACCAGCTAGCTGGGCCAGCAAACTCCAGGAAGATCCAGTCTCTACCCCTAAACACTGGGGTTAAGGCCCCACACGCCAATGTTCAGCTTTTTTATGGGTGCTGTGGATTCAAGTTCTAACACTCACGCTTAGATAGCAGGAGTTTTTACCCTTGGCCATCTCTCCAGCTCTCGGAGACTTGAAGTGTCAAACCAGCTTCTTAAAAATCAGCCTGTGGACTAGGGTTGTAGCTTATGGGTAGAGCAGCTGTCTGGCATTCAACAGGCCCTAGGTCCAATTCGTAGCACTGCAAATACTGTATACTCAGGTGCGTATGGAGGCAAGGGTCCAGTGTGACTTTTTAAGTAATTCCTGGGTATTGAAAGCCAGTTCCTGGGCTGGAAAGATGGCTCAGTGGTTAAGAGCACTGACTGCTCTTCCAGAGGTCCTGAGTTCAAATTCCAGCAACCACATGGTGGCTCACAACCATCTATAACGAGATCCCATGCCCTCTTCTGGTGTGTCGAAGACAGCTACAGTGTACTCATATATAATAAATAAACAAATCTTTAAAAAAAAAAGCCAGTTCCTAATGTAGCAAGCACTTTACCAGCCCAGCCATCTCTCCAGACACACACAATTCTTTTTGGTGAAACATAATTGCCAGTCAAGTGTGTATGTGTATACTTTTTGTCCTGGAGCTTGGGAGCAGAAGCAGGTAGATCTCAGTAGGTTTGAGGCCAGCTTGATCAACACAGTGAGTTTCAAGACAGGGCTCCACATTGACCCTATCTCAAAAAGGAAGAGAAAGAAAAAGAACTGCCAGGCTATGATACCATTATTCAAATGCAACCAATATTTCTGTACGATGTTTACTTTAGAATTTTTAAAAGGTTTGTGTATGTATGTGTGTATATGAGTACACTGTCACTGTGTACACACACCAGAAGAGGGCATCGGATCCCATTACAGATGGTTGTGAGCCACCATGTGGTTGCTGGGAATTGAACTCAGGACCTCTGGAATAGCAGTCAGTGCTCTTAACCGCTGAGCCATCTCTCCAGCCCCTTATTTTAGCATTGTGAGGACAGGCTCTCTCATTCTGTAGTCCTGGCTGGTCTTGAACCCTAGGCAGTTCTGTCTCAGCCTCCCAAGTAGTGGGATTTCAGATACAGGGTGCCAACCCTGGTTTATATGATCCATTTAAACAAAGCTCTTTGTGTCGGACTCAATATTCTATGACCTTTCACGGCAAAGCTTCCTTCTTACTGTGTTCTGATCCACCAGGGCAACAAAACAAGAAAGACAACATCCTCCCCTTTTTCACCAGGCTAGGCTTCTCATAGTGTGAGCTGGGAACATTCTACCTCCCCTGAAGTTACCCCTAGGTTTGTGAAGACTTCAGGTCCTCTGCTACACCCCGAATGCGGCTGAACCTTGGGGGTGGTGCTATTCCTGATGGCTTCATTTGGCTTCTCCAGAGTCCCCCAGTGAGTATTTGGGGGTGAGAAGAAATCCCAATTCAGATCCAATAAATTCATCAAAAACAAACGGGGCTGGTGATGTAGCTGGTGAGCACCTAGCGTACATGTAGCCCTGGGTTCTATCTCTAGCATAGTCTAAACTGTAGGTGGTCATGAATGCCTGCAATCCCAGCATGGGACAGGTAGAGGCAGGGGGATCAGAAGTTTGAGGTTATCTCAGAATCTAGGGAGTTTAAGACCAGCTTGGGCTAGAGACCCTGTTTCAAACAAAACAAACAAAACAAAACAACAACAAAGTGAAACAAAAGAATAACAGAGTGAAACAAAGAAGCAAAAAAAAAAAAAAAATCAGACCAGCTTCAAGATCAGAGTGAGGGTCATGGAGGAGCTGAGGTAAATTCATGTTAGCTTGCAAGAACAAAGGTGAGCAATGAGTTTCTCAGTTTGTGCTCCCAGCTGCAAGCATCCTTACCCTGGGAAAGCGCTTTTCTGACTTCAACAGACCCTTCCCCTTATCTAGGAATGGGGCTTCAAGATTGTGATCTAGCCCTCTGGAGACTCCCAGAGTCTCAGCCACACAGGTCTCAGGGCCTGTCTGAGGGAGGCTGGTTCAGAAGGCATTGGCAGTGACAGTGTCTCGCACAATGGGGAGCAGCACCATGTGTGTGGCTGCCCCATCTTCCTTCACCACGAGTCGGTGCTTCTTTCCTGTCTGGTAAACTGTTTTGCTGAGCCCTGATGTTCCTGTAGCTTACATAAGCGTGGGATCAAAGAGGAAATGAGAGGGAGAAGGAAGGGCGACTCTTAGGAACAGAATGCTTAGAAGTTGGGAATCTAGCTACACAGTTTACATTTCCTTAATGAAGCCCACTTTGTTCCCGTATGAACATCAAGCAGTACTGTAAACAATCAATGGAGAGCATCCGAAACTCAAGGTTTAATGTGCTCTGCACATCTCCACCGAAGGGTGTGTGTGTGTGTGTGTGTGTGTGTGTGTGTGTGTGTGTGTGTACATATATATATATATCCTAGGTCTAACTAGGTAGCTCTGGCTGGCCTTGAACTCATAGAGATCCACCACCTCCCAAGTGCTGGGATCACAGGCATGCGTCACCACCGCGCAGCTACTGACAATGTGTTGTGGTGCTGGGGACACAACCCAAGGCCTTGATTGACCATGCTAGGTAAATACTCTCCTGGAGCTATTCTAATGAGCCCACTAATCTTTGTGTATACGCACACCTGTCCATGCCTCCAGGAAGGTGAGGCCATGTGACTGTCTTCCTCTGTCCCTATCCTCTACCTTGCTTTGTTACTGTGGTTGTTGTCATTTTGTTTGCTTGTTTTGAGACAGGCTCTGGCTGTCCTGGAACTCCATACACAGGTCAGGCTGGTTTGGGATTTACAGAGATCCACCTGTCTCTGCCTGCAGAGCTCGGAGATTAAGGGCGTGCCCTTCCACACTCAGCTAGACCTCAGTGAACTAGGAGTTAGGATGTTTCTAAAATGGCCAGCCACTAAGTCCCCCATGATCTGCCTCTCTGCTTCATCCCCACCTCTCTACCAAGGACTGGAGCTCCAGAGGCAAACCATTATGCTTAGCTTTGGCATGGGTGCTGTAGACCTTTACTCGGGCCCTTGTGATACAAAACTAATGGAGCCTAGGATGAGCAGACGAATCACAGGTTTGATGAAATACGGTAGGTGCCACACCAGACTGCTCTGAGTTAGCCAAAAATCAAACCCTGGAGAGAGCAAACCGCCCCTCATCCACTTGAGCCTGACACCAGCTCGTCTGTCCGCCAACCCATTTTCCAAGGAAAGCGGCGGCAACAGCCAAAGCCAACAACCATGCATCTGAGAGATTCCCACGGCAGATGAGCAGGACGGCCGAGCTTGCTCTGCAGCGGACCCTTCTTGCTAATTACAGACATCAGATGAAGCTCTCCTACAAATCTCACTGTGAGGAGGAGCTTCCGGTGGGCCGGTGCCCAGCAAGCGGTGCTGAGAACGTGGAACTGAAAGGGGCTGCCTCCGGAGTGATTACCTGGTCGTTCTCTATCTTGGAATGCAGCTGGCCAGCATCTGGGGGACCCTCTGGGATACCTTTACGGCCTGTTTCAATGGTTAGATCCGTCCTACTGGAGGGCTCTCCTACGGAACAATCTGCCAAACCATCGAAGTCTTTGCCATCGGACACACCCATGAACTCTGTGAAGGAGTGGTCCTCCAAAATGTTCGTAGTGTGTTCTATCGTCACCTCTCCTGGGCAGAATTCTCTGGCTTGGTGGCCCTCTTTGCTGGGGCCGGCATCCAGTTCTGAACCCAAAGCAGTCCTGCACGGCATTCTGGGATTTTCCTCGGGGATGCTCTGGGGTGATGGGCTCCCCTGGGGTAAGGCACTGTTCTCCTCGAGAGGCACGGTGATTGTCTTATCCTTCCCCAAGCCTCTTTCTGCTTCAGTAAGCTCTTGAGTCGAAGCTGGTGTGAAGTCGGGTGCGAGTGATGGTCCCGAGTGCTCCCGGCACTCGGCCTCCTTGGTGGAGAGGGCTAGCTGGTCTGAGCTGTCGCTGGAAGGGACTGCCATGTCAGACAGAGTGGCGTTGGAGGCACTGTGGGAGAAGTAGCCACTGGTGAGGCTGCTGGTGGTAGGGCTACGAGACACTGCTTTCTCCAAGGCTCTGGAGTCTGTCAGGTCTGCTTTAGAAGACGACCACTCCCTGTTCTCCAAGCTGGCATTGTAAACACTGAAGTCAGCAAACTCCACGGGCACGTAAGGCTGTGCGTGCATCAGCTTCCGGCTGACAGCTTCCAGCTCATTTTCCTCCTCTTCGGAGTCCTACAGAACGGAAGCCAGAGGCAGCCATTAGCTCCTTTTAGCAACTGTCTGACTGAGACGTACTTCTCTCGGCTAGGAAGGCACCCCACGCCCATGCGCTCCCTCTCCTTCTTTCTGTTTTATGTAGCTTTGAATCTGTTAGGCAGACAGGCCTTGACTGTCTGATGCTCCTCCCTCTACCTCTGAGAACAGGGAATTATGGGTAGGTACCACCAGACCTAGCCAGTCTTTCTTAAGTCTGGCCAACTCTCGTCATCTCTGGCAGTAAGTTAGCGTCTTCTCAGAGACTAGTGACTGGAAATGCTCTGCTGCCTAGCAGGGATGAGTTTATCTCCTCTGGGTTCACTCAAGGTCATCCACCTCAGGTTTAAGAATAGGAACTGGATTGAAGGGCAAATGTCCTTCTCCTCCTCAGGGAGGAAGAGGCATAGCCTGAGGCAGAGGAGTGGGCTCCTTTGTTTCCTCTGACAGTCTTCAACCCACGGAAGCAGACTGCCGAGATTCAGGTCATCTGTGACAACTTCTGAACTCACTTATGAGTGGCGAAAGGCTCAGAACCCTGCACTCAGTGTCTCACTAAATGCTGCACCACTGAAACATGCTAACAGCTCGTCAATGACTGCTTTCCTTGGCCTGTGAGAAGCAGACGGAGGTTCGGCTAGAACACAAGATAGAGAGCGAAGATAAAAGGGTTCCAGCATTAAGAAGTTGGGGACCTGGCAAAGATTGGTGTAAATACAAAAGTGGCGCCAACTCAGCCTCTGCCAGCAAGTGAGACATTTCATTTCGTTTTAAAAATTCTTTTTATAAATATTTAAAATTCGTTTGTTTAAATCCATGATTGACTTTACGTTATGTGAGTGTATGTATGCCTGCAAGTATTCTGTATACCGTGTGAGTGCTTGCTGCCCTATGGGAACCGAACTTGTGTCTCCCATAAGAGCAGCAAGGGCTCTTAACTGCTGAGCCCTCTCTCCCACCCTGCATTTATAAATATTGTTAATGATATTAAAAAACATTTTTATTAACTAATGTTTGCATTCATGTATGTATGTATGTATGTATGTATGTATGTATGTATGTATTTAGAGGGTGTGTTTGTGTTTGCATGTTTGTACTTGGATGCCTTAGCACATGTATGGAGGTCAAAGGACAACTTGAGGAAGTTGCTTTTCTCTTTCTACAGTGAGTCCCAGGAAGGATCAAACTCATTGTCAGGCTTGACAGCAAGCACCTCACCTGCGAGCCTTTGTGCCAGCCTGGTACTTTTTTATATGGGTTGGAAAAATAATTGATACTTTTAAAATAATTTTTTTTCTTTTCTTTTTTTTTTTTTTTTCCCGGAGCTGGGGACCAAACCCAGGGCCTTGTGCTGGCTAGGCAAGCACTCTACCGCTGAGCTAAATCCCCAGCCCCTCCTTTAAAATAATTTTAAGCTAATCTCCTACATACCCAGCATAGATATCAATTTTAATGAAACGTGTACACACACACACACACACACACACACACACACACACACACACACACACAGAGTTTTTTGAAACCAGGTCTTACTCTGTGGCTAGCCTGGCCTAGAAATCACTGTGTAGCCCACCCCAGGCTTTGCAACTGTGGCAAGTCTCTGGCCTTAGCTTCCTGCCTGCCAAGATGACAGGTGAGCCACCACACCCATCATGCACTAGGTGTGACTTTTATTTAAGGACTAACTAACAAGCTCCTTCCTGCCATGCCCGCCTTTGCCCTGAGGGTTGGGAATACTGATCCTGAGTGATAAGGGACAAGGTTTTTCCCATAGCAAGGTAGGCCTTTGAGTCCTTGTAAGGACAGTCCTGAACTCTAACTTAGAGACCTCAAAAATAGCTTTATTTCCTCCCCTTCCTCGTCACTGCAACCTTAACAACTACATAAATGGAGGGAGCCAGAACCCAAACTCCGCCTTCCTCATTAAGAATGCAAGGGGGTGGGGCTGGAGAGATGGCTCAGTGGCTAAGAGCACTGACTGCTCTTCCAGAGGTCCTGAGTTCAATTCCCAGCAACCACATGGTGGCTCACAACCATCTGTAATGAAATCTGGTGCCCTCTTCTGGTCTGCAGGCATACGTGCAGGCAGAAAGCTGTATAATGATGTATACTAAATAAATAAATAAAACAAAAAAAAGAATGCAAGGGGGTGGGTATATTATTCAGATGAGAAAAGGGGAGGTCACAAAAAATGTGGCAGATAGCTATTCATAAATAAATATATATTTCATCTGCTGAATTTTGTAGTAATATTTTTTTGTGTCTCACAATCTTATGAGATTTAAGTACCTCGGCAGTGGTTTAATGGGGCTGGGGATACAGCTCAGTTGATGAGTGGGGCCTAGCACGAGATCTCCAGCACTGCATCAATCAGGTTTGGTGGCACACATCTATTCTTGAAGCACTCAGAGCTTCAGAGGTTAGGAGATCAGAAGTAAAAGGCCACCCTCAGCTATAGAGTGAATCTGGAATCAGCCTGGGCTACATAGTGAGCTCACAACCAGCCTGCGCTGCATGAAACTCTGGCTCAAAAAAAAAAAAGTTAATATACTTTACTGCTGCTTCGACCTAAAGATTAATTTTTAAGGCTTAAAACATTCAGCCAGAGATACCTTCAGTGACGCATGCTTAGAGCAAGCAAGGCCCCCGGTTTAATCTTAGGACTCTTCCAAAGAGAGGGAAAGTGGGTATAAATTAGTCAAAGAAATCACCAACCTAGAGATAAGTATCAAATATCAAATGTTAAAGTCTTTGAAATTAACAAACTTTTTGACAGGGAAATACTTTGCCCTTGTATCTTTTTTGTCTGTTTTCTTTTGAGACAGGTTTGACTGTCCAGCCCTGGCTGCCCTGGAACTTGCTACATAGACCAGGATGGTCTTGAACTCAGAGATCAGCCTGCCTCTACTTCCCCAAGCATGAGATTAAAGGTGTGTACCATCAGACTCAGATATTGCCTTTGTATCCTAATTGTTAGATGCTTTTAAAATTAGGTAACATCTTCCTTCCTTCCTTCCTTCCTTCTTTCCTTCTTTTCTTTCTTCCTTCCTGTCCGTCCTTCTTTCAAAATAGGGACAGAGACATGGCTCAGTGGGTAAAGGTGCTTGCAGCCAAGCCTGAGGACCTAAATTCAATCCCTGGAATCTACAAGGTGAAGAGAAAACGTCTGCAAGTGGCCCTCTCATCTCCACGTGTGCTTGCACACACACATGTGCATGCACACACTGACTGAATCCATGTAATACATTTTTATTTTATTCATTTATTTATTTTATGTATGTATGACTACATGGTAGCTGTTTTCAGACATACCAGAATGGTCCTTTTAGAGATAGTCGTGAGCCACCACATGGTTGCTGGGAATTGAACTCAGGACCTCTGGAAGAGCAGTCACTGCTCTTAACCACTGAGCCATCTCTCCAGCACCCTACATTTTTTTTTTCTTTTTTTTTTTTTTGGAGCTGGGGACGAACCCAGGGCCTTGCGCTTGCTAGGCAAGCGCTCTACCACTGAGCTAAATCCCCAACCCCCTACATTTTTATTTTAAAAACTGGTTGTAGTTTGAAGGAGTTTGTAATTTGAAAACAGCTGTGTTGTACTCTGAATGACAACGGCCCCTATAGGCTCACTTGGTCCTCAGTTGGTGAAACTGTGTGGGAAAGACTGGGGGTGTAGTTTTGTGAAGGAGGTGTGTCACCAGGGACCACTCTGAGGTTTCAAAAGACTCATGACATTTGAAGCCAGCTCTCTCTACCTCATGCTTGGGGTGTGAAATGTAAGCTCCCAGCTCTTGTTGCCATTTGCCTTGTCTTGCCAGTATGGATCCTAACCCTCTTACTCTTTTTTTTTTTTTTTTTTTTTTTTTTTCCCGGAGCTGGGGACCGAACCCAGGGCCTTGTGCTTGCTAGGCAAGCACTCTACCACTGAGCTAAATCCCCAACCCGGATCCTGACCCTCTAAAACTGTAAGCCCAATCAAATGCTTTCTTTTCTAAGTTGCCTTGGTCCTGGCTGTTTATCATAGGTTTCTGGCCCACAGTGCACAATGGGGGACTTTAAATAGAATATAGCCAAGTGGTCATTTAACACCAAATCTTTTTTTTTTTTTTTTTTTTTTTTTTGAGCTGAGGACCGAACCCAGGGCCTTGCACTTGCTAGGCAAGCGCTCTACCACTGAGCTAAATCCCCAACCCCTTAACACCAAATCCTAAAGGACACTGAACTGAGCATAAAAGGTTACAACTCGACCCAAAGGTGGAACAGGGTCAAACTCTCAGGCTTCTCTGTAGCTTTCATCTTTGCAAGTTTATGTTTCCTCCATTTAACTCACAAAGGTGATATCTATCCATAGATAAAACACTTTGATTCTTAAAAGAGAGAGACTAAAGCCCATTCTTAAATCAGTCACTCTTGGTGACTTCACACAGTGAACCTCATTTCTGTGGCGGGTTGGCAGAAATGGCTCCCAGCACTTCTAATGCATTGTCCCAGGGGCTTTGAGGCGGAGCTCAGACCTGTACTCAGTTGTGCTGGAGGATGTGGGTCTCCTGTCTTATACTTTCAATAACCAGAACTCGGAGCAAACTGCTCAATCATTTCAGACCTTTGTTTCTACAGTGAAATGAGAGGAGGAAACCATGTTGCCTGTACAAGACCAGAGTGGGTGGGATTAGGGGGATTGTGGCTAGGGGGTAAGGGTTTCTTATTTCTTTTCTCTAGACCTCGTGACCTAAGAAAAGACAAGCTCAAAGCTGGCTGCAGGGGTGCCTGTGTGGTACCCCAGGCTACTTGGGAGGCTGAGGCAGGGAATTGCAAGTCTGGGGCCAGCCTGAGCTACATAGTGAGACAGTCTGGGAAACTTTGCAAGAATTTGTTTCAAAACAATGAAAAAAAAAAAAAGATATAGCTCAGGGACAGACAGCTTGACTGACGCAAGCCCTGGGTCCAATACCCTGTACCGCGGAATAAAAATAAAAGATTGAGTCAGATACGGCCAATTTTGGTGGCATAAGCCTGCAGTCCTGTATTCAAGAAGCTGAGGCAGGAGGATGGCAAGTTAAAGGCCATCCTGGGCTCCATAGTGAGACCCTATCTCAAAAAACAAAGAAGCAAAATAAAACAACAACGACAAAAGGAAACAGCTTACGTCAACATATGAGAAGGATAATAAAATGAAAGCTTCCCCGAGGGGGGAAAAAAAAATCCCAGTCAAACAAGCAAGCCACTTAAGACTACCAAAACATCGCGGAAAACCGCCAAACAAGGTGGTGTCGCAGCCCCAGATGTAGTGCGCATGCGCAGCAGGCATGCGCAGCAGTTGTGTCGCTAAGGTCAGCAGAGGCAGCTTTCTCAAGTCAGATCCCAGCAGCAAAAAGATGCTCAGCATCCGTACATGATGCATTTGGTCAGACAGAGCCCAAGTGCTGCTCGAGAGGTCTTGGGTCAAGAGAATCTGGGGCGGTCCTCTACTCCGCCTGCTGAAGTGGGCTTTGTTTTAAGCTCTTTAAAGGAAAAGCAGGAAAGTAACCATGGGGCAAGCCATGTGAACTGCACATCTGCATGCTGGAAGGCACTAGAAGGGAAACCTGGCTGCCTCTGGAGGGCAAAATAAATGGTTTTAATTCCGTGTCTATACAAGCCAGAGATGAGAGTCAATGGCAGTCAGCCAACAGGCTCTATCAGACACACATCCTGACAACCTGGGGTGGGTAAAGAGACAGCCGCTGGCCCTTTTAATGCACCCAGTGGTTTTTCTATGCTGAGAGGGGATGGCGAGGTTACGTGGGGACGGCTCTTTTAACATCCATGCTAGTGAAGGAGGCAGTCTCTGGCATGTTAGCCTCTTGCCCATGAGAAGCTAGAACAGGCAAACAGAACTTAGGAACAGGAGTGGATAAGGAATGGAATGCCCTTCCTTCCTCCCTTCTGTTAGGAATGCAGAATCATTGCTTTAGGATCGGGCTGCAGCTCTGAATACAGATGAGTGGCCCACTGCAGCACCAGCTGGAGATGCAGTTAGTGTCTGCATAGCGCTGCTAACGGATTTCACATGGCTGCACCGTGAGTGGGCCTGACACTGTTTGGCTGGGAATGAGATTCCTCACACTGCTCAAGACAGAGGATCACAGACAGCAGTGAACATCAAACGGCCTCCTCTTGCCCAGGCTGTTTTTTTTTCCTCCCTTCCTCAAGTCTAGGAAGCCACAGGAGAGTGAAAGTCGTGAAATAACATTACATGATTCTTCTCGGGCTTCCAAACCTACAGGTTTAAAAAAAATTGGTTTTAAATTGAGGCATAACTTATAACCAAAAGCACCAGGGACCATGGTGTTTGGGGAAAAAATGGCATTTCATATGGTTTGTTTTATTTTATTCATTTATTTGGAGACAGCTCACTCTACAGCCCAGGCTGGCCTTGAACTTTCGATCTCAGGTGGGAGCCGCCCCTCCCAGCGCTTGGAATGTGCAGCTTTGGAACCATGCTGGAGACTAAGGTTTTGCAGGCAGAGTTCTACCTTACTTGTGCTGAGTAACACACACGCGCCACTCTGAAAGCCAGGCCAAGAACAACCAGGTTGGAACGTATTTTGCCAGGTAGGTTAACAGAAGCTGCTGGTGCTGGAGGGATGGAGATGAGGGAGGAGGATGGGGGCGGAGTGGCTACAAACGACACAGACATCTCGGTAGCAGCAACACAAGAGAGCTTTCAAACACACCCACGGCTAAGTGCAGGATTACTTACGCCAAGTAAATGCAATTCCTCTAGGTAGATTAACTTCAGAATCTGGGCAATGTGCACAGACACATTAGAGAGATTTTTGACGTTAGTTAAACTGATCTTGCCGTTACGTTTTTCTTTATAATGACCAGAGCCGTCAAAGGTGTTCCCCCTCCCCCACTAGCTACGAAACTTGAGATGATGTAGAAATGAGTTAAATCAAACAGAAAGAATACTTAGAGAGACAGAAAAAAAATCACAGTTCAAGGTTACGTTCATGCAAAAAACGGCATTACCAAGAGCCATGTTTCATTTGTAAAGTCGGGACTTGAACACGTGACTTAATTTCTTTGAAAGCAGTTGGAAGGTGGCTTGGGAAAGGGCTTCCAACCCACCACCGGGTGAGAGGACGGAAACATTCCAGGACTTACAATCTTCTTCTCGGGTTTGCTATTGTGCTCTATTGGCATGCTGCTGCCATTGCTTCCTGGGGGTACAAGGCTGCCAGGGTTATGGGCCTGGGACGGAGGCATGCTCTGCAAAGGTTAAGACACAGATGCATCACACACAGGAGACGGCACAGCCAACAACATATCTACCAAGTACATGCATGTTAGAA